>NC_090275.1:54982068-55284902 GCF_040414725.1 Anabrus simplex
TACTAACCGCAGGCAACACAGACCCACGGTGTTGCTCATATAGTGGTGTAAGTCAAAGGCAACGCCCAGACCCGTGGTGTTGCACACATAGGTACGACACACGGGTACTGCAAACCCACAGGAGAACCCCCTCTTGCTGCTACTAATCACAAACCTATTTCGTACCTAATATAGTGGTACTACTCGCAAGCACAGGCGACCCATGGTGTTCCCCGCGTGATGGTACGAATCAAAAGTAGTTTCACGGTTCTAATTCAATCATCCCTTGGTCGCCCCTCTTAGTCGCCTCTCACGACAGGCAGGGGATACAGCGGGTGTATTCTACATGTGCACCCCCCACCCGCAGGGGGTAGTGTGTTTGGTCCGCGAGAGGTATTTTATTTCCCTGAAGTCCGCCGGCAAGCCAGTTAGGACCCCCCTATCCGCCACGTGGGAGTATCACCTCTATCTCTGCTACGCCAGCGTAGTAGGTTCATGGACTTCCAGATGTGAAAATGGTTCCGAGTATATAGGGTTCCTGCAAATTGCTTTTCTGTTGTTTGAGCAACTTCCTTACTTGGACGGTATGTTTCTAATCAGAGGGCGCTCGTGACATATTAACAATATGTTCAGCTACTAGGTTGGGGTGATGCAACCATTTCTATGCTCGTTCGAATCTACGAGATGTTCGGCTCATTTCAGCAACGGTGACTGACAATGTTTACGTGGTAACTGTTGACATATCGGGCATCAAAGTGGTAAATGTGTATAAACCACCATCTGTGGCTTGACCAAATGAAGTGCTCTTCTGAGTCCATTTGGCCAGGAGATCAATGACTGTTGATAGTTTGGCCGCCGATGTGTTGTTGCTCGCTTAGCACCACCCGGGAATCATGTGCAGGGCAATATGGAGGTAAATCCTGCAGACGTAAGCAACGTTCATTCCCCGTGCTTCAAGTGACAGGCCGAAACTTCCAGTGTGTGGACATTCAACAAAATCTCACCAGTGTATGAGTGTAAAGAAAGCTGATATCCTTTCATGATCAATTCTACAGATATCCTGACAAAATAAAACAAGATTGCTTCACTCTGAAGTACATTGACGTAATGCCTCCAGTTCGACATAGGCCTAGTGCTGTCACCAGGAAAGCAAAAACACTTTCGATAGTATATTATATGAACAGAAACACAACCATAATTCCTGTGTGCAGGGAAACATTTCTAAATATGTTAGGTATTACAAAACACGGAGTACAGGGAGTGGCAAGACGTTTTCAAAAGTCTGGTTTAATGCCAAAAGAAAAAAATAGGGCAGGTGACCGTAGAACCCAGATATATTCACAAAAGAGGGATGCAGTTATAAGTTTCATAAAGCAATTCAAAGGTCTGGAATCACATTATTGTAAAGGTAAATCTGATGTTAGAATTTATGTAAGTAGTAAGGTGTTTTTTTTTTTTTTTTCCAAAATTTTCACCACATGCTTTAACATTGGATTTGGCTCCCCACGTACGGATGTATGTTCCTAGTGTCTTGAATTAGATGAGAGAATTAAACTGGCTGACAATCTAGAGATCTTAAGTAAGAAAAAAGAAGAACCTGCATAAAATGAGGGCTAAAGCATTTTACCAACTAATGAAAGAAGAGAGAGATGATTTGCTGATTCTCTCTTTTGATTGTCAAAAAAAATTTCCTATGCCTAAAATTCCAGACCAGGCAACATATTATGTTAGGCCAGTATATTTATACAATTTCACCACTGTGAGGGGTTCTTAAAAAAGCCATTGACAGATAACACATTTATTTATTTATGGGGTGAAAATGATTTGGCGAAAGGAGCCAATGAAATAGCATCAGCGCTTTATCATAAGCTAAATACTACAGATATGTCCAATGTTTCATTTATAAGGTGTTTTGCTGATGGATGTGGGGGCAGAACAAAAATTATGTTATCAATGCTCTCCTTTTGGCTTGTCACAAAGACACCTAAAAGCATTAAAGAAATTGAGTTAATTTTCCCTGTGACAGGCCATTCATTTTTACCATCCAATAGAGTTTTCGGGCTCATTGAAAAACAAACAAAGAAAATAGAAACTTTAATACAACCTGACGAATTTCATAATGTTCTTTCTCAGTATGGCAAATTATTTCATCTAGGAAAAGATGACAATGTTCCCAATTTTGACTGGAAAACAGAATATATTTCTATTTTCAAGCCTACAGGGAAATGGCACTTCAAATTTTCTGCTACGAAAAGAGTTATTTTGACCAAATCAAAAGGAGGCAATTCAGTGTTAATTCAAGGTGAATCCAACTACAGAATAGACATTAGAACAAAATTAGACGTTTGTAAGAAAGGCAAAAATGTTTTGATGATGAATCCAAAAGTTATACATGCTCGTAAAATAGTCAACAATTTAATGGCAAAAGATGTTGAATCTCTATGGACTAAACATTTTGGGACTCAGTGGAGAAATGTTGAAGTGCTTAAGTTTTACAAAGAACTCAATGATAACAGTAACCTTCCACATAACAACCCAGAAGATGAGGGAGATGCATGTGAGCACAGTGTAGACAATGGCATTCATGTTTAATTTAATTGTTTTTTGAAGTTTAATTTTTAAAATTTAATTCCTGGTTCATTTTGTGTAAATACATTGGCTTTTTTACTGCATTGATTTTTTAGCTAACTTTTAAATAAAGTATTTTTTGGTACATTTTCATTCCTTCAAGTTTCTTTAGTTTGGTGCAAACCTGACCATCTCCAAATTTGAACTTTAAATATTTCAAATAATTATACAAATAAAACATTGGCATTCTGTAACATTCATTACAATGCCATTTATAAGTGATAAAGCAAATACAAATAATTCTAAATCTCTTTATTTAGGTTTTACACGTTTTTTTCGGTCTCCTGAAAAATGTAACCGTTTGGAGATGACCGGTTTTGCAAATAGACGACTCAACAGTAGTTACATAATATTTAGCTATTCTAATTATAAAACATTTGATTAAATTGTGCGTGTAAGACCACTTTGTTTTAATTTCAAAAAAGCCTACTATTAGTTTGGTAAGACCTTAAGATGATAAAGATTTAGATTCTCAAGCTAAATAAAACAATTAACATCTCATTATTTGATACCATTGATCTTTAAAGTTTGTAAAACCTAGTATTACTTATGCGTCACCACTTATGTACAGTTAAATCTATTTTATAATATAATGCCTATATAAGTCAGATTTAAAACACCGGAATTCACATTTGGCTATCACAGTTATAGGCCCCATATGAAATTTCTGCACCAGAGCCTCCAAGAATCTAGCTACACCATTGCATTTGGATGATTTGTATGAACAGTTTAGTGAAGCAAAAGAATGACTAAATAGTTACGATCAGAACAAAATAAGACTGGTTAGAGAGTGAGTGACCTTTTTTTTTTCACGAGTGAATGTATCATGAAGTTCATAATATTGCAAAGGTTATTGGTTGTATGTTTGGTATTCCAGACTCCAATGCATATACTGAAAGACTTTTCTCTCTAATGAAGTGGAAATGGTCAGATACAAAAAATAAGTGCACTGTGGATTTGATAAAAGCTGAAACACAAGTATTTCTGAGTTCCATCATGCAAGGAATTCACATTGCAAAACAAAACACAAAATTACTTCTGGCTGCCACGTCGTCCATTAAATGAACAATATCAGGAATTAATTTAAAGGTAACTTACATCTGTAATTACCATAATCTCAATGTTTTGAACTAGAAACGATTCTAATTTTACATACAAAGGACTGAAATTTGCTAAGTTTTTCGTAATTTTTCTGCATCCCATGTTTTTGTGGTATTCTTCCTTTATCCACAGGAACAAATGTGGCAAACCTAACTATAATATTATGTTCCTTGCATTCAGCGGATATTTTAAAAACAAATTAAAATGTAAAAAGCACACACTCATACCTGAAGCAACTGGTCGGTGACCATAGTCAACAACAGTAGCTGGTTCGAGTTTTGCATCCCAGTCCTGAGGACCACCGCGATTCCATCCAGTACCACCACTCAGAGCAGCACCGCTTCCAACTCCGACTCCTCCTCCTCCTCCTGGGCCTCCACTTCCAAATCTCTGCTGTCCAAACCGATCCTCTGATCGCCATGGTTGATCTTGAGGTGGATTATTTGGTCCCCAAGGTTTCCCTGGAGTAAGCTCATTAAACCTGGAATTTATTTTCCATGTAAGAGACTTATTTAAAATCAGGGTCTTGAAGTTCTGCAGAAGATTCCTTAATACCATAAGAGTCAAATCATGAAATTAGTACTTATACTGGTCAAGCGGTATGACTAGGGGCATAGTGTAATACATAACAGTTCCTAGTGACTTATAAGGGGAAATTCATGCCTAATCCCAGTTAGAAGCTTTTGAAGGTGCGACAGCTCACATCTATTATTCATCACTGATTGCATTCCTTTCAATTTAATTTTTTACTATTTTCTTTACGTCACACCAACACAGACATGTCTTAAGGCGACGATGGGATACGAAAGATCTAGGAGTGGGAAGGAATCGATCATGGCCTTAATTAAGGTACAGTCCCAGCATTTGCCTGGTGTGAAAATGGAAAAACCATAAAACCATCTTCAGAACTGCTGACAGTGGGGTTTGAACCCACTATTTCCCAGATGCAAGCTCACAGCTGTGCAGCCCTAACCCATGGCCAACTCGCCCAGTATTTCCATTTATTTCTTTTTATTATTTTTTCCCAGGTCTTTTAATGGAGTGGACTTTCCTCTGCGATATGAATTGTAAAGACTGAATGTCATTCAGCACCTGTACTTCAGTAAAACTTACTGTGTGTTGGACTTACCATTTCTAAGTGAACTGTTGTGCAGAGAAGTTTTCAAGGTAAGTACCGTGTTGATTTACTAGTGAAAATGTACAGTGGTAAGAAAGGAAACAAAACAATGTGACTAAGGAAATGAAACTGGATGCATGTAAGAGACTGGATAAAAAAAAAAAGTGTAAATAAAATGGCAATGGACTTAGAAGTTCGATGAACAATAAAGGGCTAGAAAAAGAAGAGCTCAGAGATGCAATTTTGGTATGTGAAGAGAGTTGTCTTGACAGGTGGAAGAAGGGCTATGGAATCAGGGAAGTGAGTGTGGGAAAAACTGTAACTTATAACTTACAAAAAAAGTTCACAAATATGAAGAAAATTTTCATCAACTGATGAAAGATGAGGGTCTTACTGTACATCAGATTTACATGGTACCAGACAGGTTTGAATTTTTGCATGCTGCCTTTGAAAACCCTTGCATCTCATGAAAAATTTGCCCCAGGCTATAAATGGAGAGGGTTCAATCTTGGCACCAGTAACGCAACAGGTAAGCTAAAACTTGCTCTTGCAGAGAAGCCTTTCTTTACCTACCTGTTTGCTTCAGAAGCCAGCCAAGTGCATGGATTAATGGAGATCTGTTATTTACAGAAGTTTGTGCCTTCCGTTGAAATGTTCTTCTGACTTGACAATCTGCCTTGAAAAGCACTTCTGATTCTTGACAATGCCTCATCACACCCTTATGCCTGACTCCATGGATGAATGGTCAGTGTAGAGACTTTTGGTTCAGTGGGCCCCAGACTTCGGGACTGGATGTTTGTTCTATCCCAAACATCCCTACAACTCATACACCACACTGTCCTCCACCACAATTACACGGTTTCCAAATCACGGCAGAAGACAGCCTTCCTCATTGGAGGGTCTCCCTAATAAGGGCTGCACCTGGTTAGCAATAGCCACACAAAATTTTAAACAACACACCATGACGCCGAGCAGTTGTGAGACGAAGATATCAAAGCAATGTTTCTTCCTCAGATGTGACCTCATTATGTTAGCCTATGGACCAGGGGACTTTTGAAACAATGAAGAGACGATACAGACGCAAAATTATGTCTTTTCTAATCCTAGCCATGGAGGAGGGCCAGAAGATGGAGGAGACAAGAAAATTGTATTAGCGGACGTAGTTGGATGGATTTCCTAATCTTGGATTGAGATTTAGCCCGTAAGCCTTGTTCGAACCTGGAAGAATTTGATTTATCATGATGGGACCAAGTTCGAAGAATGTAGAGAAGAGACAGAAAATTGTGAGTTAGTAGTCATACTGAAAAATAATACCAACTACAAAAAAGCTACTGATCGTGATGTTGAAGAATAGATGGGACGGGATGAAAATGGTGAATTACTAGGTGACAGTGAAATAGTTGCTGTGATGAGAGAGATGGAAGAGAAAGACAGACAGAAATCAGAAGATGACTAGGGGAAAGATAATGGAAGGATGGCACACAGTGAATTATGACCTGCGGAGGGAATGATATGTTATTTTACGGAGCAAAGAGCATCTGCTATGGACATTTTATTCCTCTGTCTGCATGATAAAGCTGCTAGAAGAAGGAATGAGTGCAAGAAACAAACCACAAACACTGGATTTCTCTCCAGGAAAGACTGAAACTATCATGCACATATAAAATGTTTTATTAGTTCTTTAATAAATTGTTTTCGGTTGGGGATTATCTTCTCTTTCGGTCCCTTTTATGTTAAAACTTTCCATACTACTAAATAACCTGAAATGAGTTTTAATATAACCCTCCCACGGGTCTGCAAAACTCAACTTTTCAATAACACGACACCCTCTCAGTCCAGATTACGTCAAGTTCGTGAGAATTGACTGTAAATCCGATTCCTCTTCTTGGCTTTTATCCAACTACTTCAGGTCGATATTACACTTGAATTAAACCCAGTTTTATGGCTGGGTGCCTTTCCTGAATCCAACCCTCTGGGGTATGCTTTTGTGATGGTTTGTAGCGTGATGTGTTGCATATAAGTGAAGCTGAGCAGCAAGATGAACAAACCCAGCCCCAAAAGCAAGAGGAATAAACCAGATGGCCAGAAATCAAACCGGGAGTCCTCTGAACCGAAGGTCACTACACTGACCACTTAGCCAAGGAGCCAGATAGCAACAAATCACTAAAATGAATCAAATTAACATAAGCAAAATTCTGAGCAATTCGATCAAATTCAAATTCATTATTTGTCCTCTCACTCCAATAGATTTTAGTCCTTTGGTAGCCATGTGTGGATCAGTAGTGGTGTGTCTGAGAAAAAGTCTATTCAACACTCCAGGGTGTATAATGATATGTAAAAATCTTTCACAACATATTTGGTGTTAACCAGACAAAATTAAAAGTCAGCTAAATTCAAAATCTACGCACAAAATGCCCAGATGGCATCAAATAAAATACTTGCAAGTGTAAGCCGAGTCTGTACAATTAGATGGTATGAAAACATACTTGAGAGAATATTAACAAGCATTCTATCTATCCTCACTCATCCTTACCCCACATCGTGACCTCCTTCCAAAGAGCCTCAGTCACATTCAGGTGCCCACCAAATCTCAAACAAATTCTCAATTGCTATGAACCACACCAAACCTACCCACTTCTGACTCTTTCCCCCTGCAAACACTACCATTGCAAGACCTGCCATCTACAGGGTCTCTCATATAAACCCAGACCGAGCGCACGGTGTTCATACTCTGTACTACGGCAGCTACCAGTATGGGAGGCGCGCGCATAGTTCTTGACCCTGAAAGCAGCCAGCACGTGTTCGACCTGGCAAGCATGAGTTGCCAGTCTGAATCCCAGGTGTTAACACGGTGAGACATTTATCATTGCAACACCACAGTAAAAGTTCTGGTTTCATCTTAATGATCATGTGAACGGTCATAACTCTCGCTATTGGTGTGCAGAAAATCCTAATAATGTTTATGAAGTACCTCATTATGATAGGAAGATTGGTTCTCGATGTGCTGTTAGTGTAAGATGAATAATTGGGCCTATTTGTTTCAAGAGAACAGAAAATGCAGAGAGGCAAGAAGATTTTGTGGCCATCAGTTAACAGAAGAAGAAAAATTGCATGGGTGATTTCAACAAGATTCAGCCCCTGCTCATACAGCGTAAGATTCCCTTCTTACAATCTCGGAAGTGTGTGCAGACAGAGTGATCATTGTACCAAATACAATGCTTGTATAATCCAGGAAGGACGACACTTCCAGCATCTTTTATAAGGTAAGATTTCATATAAGATTGTATACACGCTTAAAGCAGGCCGGCTGCTTGCGACACAAGTTTGGCTGAGGCAGTTGCCATATCGCCGAGTACAAACACCATATTATAATCTGTTAGCTTCATAGTCCGTATTGATAGTTCAAGCACGCAAGTGTGAAGGATGAGTTCCCCACCAAATCAATACTTTATTTTACATAGTATCAATATTATTTACATAAAAGGACAGTACCGGTTTCGACCTGTAAATAGGTCATCTTCTGCTGTTGAAAAACTTTCTTAATAGCAACTGTACAGATTAAATACTACTAAAATTAAAATTAAACAAGAATGCCATTAAAATGAACATGAATGCCACCATTCTAAAAATTTACTTAAGAAGGGTTCGAGGGCTTTTTTCCTGGCCCCATGATTTCAACTTATTTCAAAAATTATATTTGTTGAGGTTGAATTTGGATACATTTCTAAGAGTTTATCAAGAATCACTGACATTCTGGTGTCAAGTTTGAATATCTATGTTAAATGCCAACACTATGTCCAACGGTTTTATGAGATGTTTCAAAGTGCATTGTTGGGCAGCAAATATGCGGGGACATCGTATTCATTAGAATAAGGGGAACCCAGTTTCTTCAACGAATGTTAAGTGTTAACTCTGCTGTTAAGGAGACAACACATAATTTAACAAAATGGTCGTCTCATCAAGAATTGTTAACTCTAACAAATTGTTAATACTTGTGTTAAATTAACCTGCAGCAGCCCTGTGTTAAACCTCTTAACAGCTGCTAAAATTTCAAAATGGAGGCATGTAGAAGACGTAAGTTTCAAGCTTTACTGCTGTATGAAGACTATTTATAAACTGAAGAAAGCAAAGGATGACCCATACTAAGAAATAATGACTTTTTAGAGTTGTCAGAAGTTCTAATTACCAAAGCCACAATGAACAACGTGCTAGTGATTTTGAAAATAGGTTAGAGTTTCCAACAGTGAGGACAAATATCATGAGGCAGGATCCGCTTCGGACCACATGGAGCTGATAGAACACTAAAATGCGAACATATTTTACTCAAACTTGTCAGGTCCGCAATCTAATAATTTCCGAAAAATTGATGAATCCCGCGATTCTAACGCAACGTGTTTATACTTTAAGAGTTGCAACCCAGACAAGTGGAGCAATGACCGAGTGGTCATCATACTTATCTCCGAACCACGACGACGTGAGTTCGAGTCCCGCCATAGATATACTTTTAAATACAAATTAAATCATTATTTCAGGGAATGTGAAGGTTAAAATGCGAATAAAATGAATAATCAAATTGCAGTGGAACTGTATCTTCTACCTCAAATTAATATATATACATACAGAGAAAGAGATCCAGCAGTAACTGTGAGAACGTTTAGGGCTATATTAATTTCCCTCAAATATTAATTTATTCGTCTTCTTCATCTTCTTTATCCATTTACCCTGCAGGGTCGGTTTTTCCCTCAGACTGCCTAAAGGGCAGTGTCCTGGAGCGCCAGACTCTGGGTCGGGGATACAACTGGGGAGGATGACCAGTCACCCAGCCGGCCTCACCTGCTATGCTGAACAGGGGCCTTGTGGGGGGATGGGAAGATTGGAAGGGAAGGAAGCAGCCGTGGCCTTAAGTTAGCAGGAGAAGTGGTAGACCACAGAAAACCACTTCTACTCAGTTGACCTCCCGAGGATGAGTGGACCCCGTTCCAGCCCTCATACCACTTTTCAAATTTCGTGGCAGAGCCGGGAATCAAACCCGGGTCTCCAGGGTTGGCAGCTAATCACAGTAACCACTACACCATAGAAGCAGACATATTAATTTATTTTTTGCAACAATCATAGCTGCGACGAGACTCGAATTCACATCTACCAGGTTCGCAGACAAGTACAGTGACCACTTGGCCACCACTCCGTTTCGCTGTGATGTAACTCCCAAGTATATATGCCTTGCATTGGAATCGGGGATTCATCAATTTTTTAGAAGTCATTAAGGTTGCGGACCTGACATGTTCAAGTAAAATTTGTTGTTCTACCACCTCCACTTTGACCAAAGCGGATTCTGTGAAATGAAAACTGACCTCATTTTTTTCGAAAACGAAAGCGTATTGACTTGAACCCTTATACACGAGTCCGTTGAGTGTCTCCCCACAGTTACATTGAAGCTCGGTGAAATTGGTTGATCACAGGGTCTGGCCTCTACTTGTTAGATATTATGCTGAGACACTTTTCATGTAATTGTAAGCGACTATGTTCACGAGTACAAGAAAAAGTGTGTAGAATCCTGCAAAGAATTCCTGCTGCCACTGCAGCATTAACAAGGCATTACATTATTTTCCCCTCAATAAAAGAACGCCCGAAAACCATTCAAATACATATCAATTATCACATTTTCCCAGTGATAAGAATATTAATTTTTTTTAAATTTCGTGTGGCTATTTCTAGCCGGGTGCAGCCCTTGTAAGGCAGACCCTCCGTTGAGGGTGGGTGGCATCTGCCATGTGTAGATAACCGTGTTATTGTGGTGGAGGATAGTGTTATGTGTGGTGTGTGAGTTGCAGGGATGTTGGGGACAGCACAAACACCTAGTCCCCGAGCCACTGGAATTAACCAATTAAGGTTAAAATCCCCGACCCGGCTGGGAATCAAACCCGGGACCCTCTGAACCGAAGGCCAGTACGCTGACCATTCAGCCAACGAGTCGGACAGTGATAACAGTATAAAAAATGCCTATAAGAATAGGCTATATCAAATGTTGTGATATAACAGTCCGTTCTTTCATTTTTTAAGCACATTCACATAATTTTGAATTAAAACTATAACAACATTTGTCTCGCATTCATCATAATAACGCTTCTGTTGCCTCTTACTTGACATGTTTACGTCTTATCGGTCTCCGCTAACCATAACCTATAATAATGTCAACCCTGTGTCTGTATGATAAAATACTATTTCAACACACCACTAAGAGCGCTTTATGTAAAGAAACAAAAGACGCCCGCTGCCAAACAAATTCAGGAATGTGTTAGTGAAACAGGGCACTTTTAAACGCAGTGTTAAATTAATAATAATTGTTAGTTAACATTTGTTAAGTAATATTTCACATAGAGTTGAAGAAACCGGGCCATAGCTTATTCTCAGTCTATATCAATGCTGAAAAACATGCACTTTGTATCATCTCGTAAAACCATTGGACGTAGTGTTGGCATTTAACATTAGATATCCGAGCCTGACACCAGAATGTCAGTGATTCTTCATAAAGTCTAAGAATTGTATCCAATTTCAACCTCAACAAATATAATTTTTGAAATATGTAGAAATCATGGGTCAAGGATAAAAGCCCTTTAACCCCAAAACTGTACCATATGTATATATCTTAACGTTACGTTTTTTTTTTTTAGAATAGTGGCATTCACTAACACGTTTTTCAGCATTGATATAGACTGAGAATAAGCTATGTATCTGTAAACAGGTTACTGAACCTCTTATTCTAATGAATACGACGTCCCCACATATTTGCTGCCCAACAATGCACTTTGAAACATCTCATAAAACCGTTGGACATAGTGTTGGCATTTAACATAGATATTCGAACTTGACAGCAGAATGTCAGTGATTCTCGATAAACTCTTAAGAAACCTATCCAATTTCAACCTCAGCAAATATAATTTTTGAAATATGTAGAAATCATGGGGCCAGGGAAAAAGCCCTCTAACCTGCCAAAACTGTGCCATATGTATATATCTTAACCTTAAGTATTTTTTAGAATAGTGGCATTCTTGTTTAATTTTAATAGTATTACAGTCGCTATTAAGCAGGTTCTTTAACAGCGGAAGATGACCTATTTACAGGTCAAAACCGGTACTGTCCTTTTATGTAAATAATACTGACACTATGTAAAATAAAGTATTGAATAGGCGGAGAACTCATCCTTCATACTTGTGAGTACAAACACCATTCGTTCGATCTGAGTTTATTATATGAGAGACCTCTGTACATATACCCAGCAATACTTTTACCAGCAACAGCACCAACAAATCTTACCCTGTAGCAGATTGTCATGACAGCACTCTCCAATCTACTGGCTTCAATACAGACTATAACCACATTCGTACACTAACTTACTTACTACTATTCTAGCCAAACTAATATGCAGCCATTGCAGTAGCAGCAAAATCCATACCATGGCTCTTCCTGTTCCTATTCACTTCTGATAGCATCAAACCACATTTAATGATAGAGATTCCAAAGTTGGACATCAATCCATACTCAGGTTTAGGGAAGCACCCAGCCTTAACAGGAAATAATCACTTTTCTTTTTTTTTTTTCCTCACATCTTCACCCAACCTTTACCTCGCAACAGAGTCTATCTGTTGACAAAGGTCACCACCATTCTTATTCTATCCTCCATTCCTCCAGTGATGAAGGCTTCACCTGAAGATTTTTGGTTCCATGCGTTTCTTTTATGTGTACTCTGTGTGTGATTGCACAGAAAGTTGCTGCACTCCATTCATTTCCAATACGTAAGTAATTGAGAGGAAAGTTGCTAGTGTTGACTTACCTGGATTCTTCACTGCCTACTATTGAGGAATTCCTAATGTCAATTTACACTGTGCACTAGAATTGTACTTCACATTGTTACAGAGAAGAGCCTAACTGATCACTTCTGTGCCAAAGGCTAATGTACGATGGAAGAGGGCAAATCCCATACGTTGCTTAACACACGGACACTTGCGCTGGAAAAACTTACACTGTTATTTGTATGGGCCACATGTGCAGCCCAAAGGGCCATTTATTTGGAAGACTTCCACTCAATACTTTTCATATTTATATTTCTTTTAAAGATGATGTTTTACGGGGTAAAGTAGCAATACAAAACTTAAAGACTTCTTAATGAAGATTTTTTAAATGAAGCCTTCATAGGAAATTAAATTTTAGCACTGACCATGCAATCTTCAGTGGAAGGAAGACTAAAAATTTATAAATTTCAAGTATATTTTGGCATGAACTTAACTACATTTGTTACAACAATTTTGCTAGAAAAACCAAGAAATAACAGAAAAATGTCAGAAAATTGGATATCAAAATTAGGTTACCATGGGAAGGTTACTCCACAATCTTGCACTCCATCCAGTTATATCTCTTTTGTTTCCCCACTTTAATCTCGCTGTATATTACATATTTATTGATAATACTGAAAGACTACTAAGGGGGACGTTAAGAGACTTTAATTAAGTCAATAAAGTGACTCCCAGAAGTGTTATATTAGCTCTTAGGCTTAGCTCTTTGCTGAACCTTTACATTCATAAAGTGTGTGTTTAACAGTTTCATCTGCTATATGACATCTAGTACAAGAGGGATTCATAGCAGTTCCAACCTTGTATAGATGAGCTTTTGCACACCTATTTGAAACCTGTCTGAACAGGCTCATTAAAAAAAAATCTACATTCTATTTCTTTTCCTCACAAAGAACAGCTTTGCGTTTGCTAGTTAATTCTCTTTGCACAATGCTGTAACGACATCACAGTAACACTATAGTCTATTTATATGTCCTCTTTGCCCAGAGTGATCAACACTAACTTTTCTTTCATGCTTCCTGTAGCACTTCCTTGTTGGGCTATCCCTTCCTCATCCACACAAGAAACATACGGCCACTTGTTCCCTTGGCCTACAGGGAAACGTATACTAGTTCCAGGAAGAATTTTGGCATGTGTCCTTCCCAGAACAATTCATGGTTTAATGGTTTAATCAATTCCCAGGCAATTGAAACCAGAAACCAACATTTGTTCATATCTTGTTCTCTGTTTGTTTGGTGACCTTAATGAATGGAACTATGTCCTTTTCAACATAATTTCCCTCACCAAAACTAACACTACTCTTATCTAACCACCAATTCCACCTATCCAGTGCAGCAGAGTTTGCCTTACTTCATCATCTCAACACTGAAACACGAAGATGGCCATTAAGTGGCTGAAACTAGTCCCAAGACTGATGTAATATTATTTACTTTATATATTGTATTGAAAAGGTGGACCCTCTGGTCAATTTATTTCTTATAAACACGAACACTCAAGTGGGCTATCCTCTGAGCCCCAGTGACATACAAATCATATGGTACTAAAATGAACACCTGGGAATGCTGAAAATGCACTCTGTGTTTAGAAGCAAAGACTTGCAGCTACAGGGAGAATAATAATAATAATAATAATAATAATAATAATAATAATAATAATAATAATAATAATAATCGTTTGGCCTCAGCTACCGTATGCAGACATTTCAATTTGACGCCATCTGGCTGTCTGCTCGTCAATTTCGACGTTCCGTTTTACTCTAGGCCCACTAGATGGCAGACCGAGTAAACCGAAACTCTCTTGGGCGTCTATGGCTGAGATTTAATGAATTTTGTCGGGTAAACACCAAATGTGTCACCAGAGATCTTTTACATGCCAACATCGTACGACATGGAGTGTCTAATGGACTTTTTCCGCCCTTCAAAAATCCGACTACCTCTGCCGGGTTTGAACCTGCTATCTTGGGATCCGGAGGCAGACACTCTACCAACTGATCCACAGAGGCAGCTGCTATAGGGAGATCATATATTCAAAGCAAAAATTCGATAGCACATCAGAAAAACTGTTTTTTATAACTGGCTTTACCTCGCACCGACACATATCGGTTTAAGAAACAATGTAGGTTTTTGGTCCACCCAATCAATACACATCACTTTACAAGTGAACTATTTAATTAAAAATATATTAAAAATGTTAGGGACATGTTTAGTCTCTATTTGAGACTTCATCAGCCATAAAATCATGTAGTAGATTACAAAACTCAAATCAGAAACTGTAAAAAAAAAAAATAAAAAAAAAAAAAAAATAAATAAATAAATAAATAAATAAATGGAAGAACCCAATGTCTTTTTAAGGATCATTTGGGAAATGCAAAAGATATATATATATATATATATATTATTTACACAAACTGACCTACCTTCTTGCAAAAGCTATCAATGTTAAAAAAGTGAAATTAAGTTGAAATTGACAAGCCTGCTATAACGTCTCGTACGGTTAAACTATTGAGAAAACACAGGAGAAAAAGTTTACGTATATTTAAAGTGGTAGTTTAAAATGTAAACAATCTTTCAGCCAAGTTAAATATGAACGACCTTACTTGAAAAATGTTGCAAGCATTGTTGGAATCTGGTAGCTTCAGTGTGTTGACTGTGGAGATCGAAGTTCTGGCCTCAGAAAAGGATTGGTACTAAATCCATATCAGAACAATTAAAAACATTAACTTGTAGAATATTCTTTCAAATTTAACTAATTTGGTAGAAGAAATCTGAAGCCTTATGAGACCGCCTGTTGTATGGCAAAGACCAGTGCTGCATGACCACCATGTTCGTGGCTTAAATCATAAGAATAATCCTTTTTCAAAAAGACAAAGTCTGGAAAGAAAGAGATATAAAAATTAATGGGTTTCAAATACGGACAGCAACAATGGACATTGATTCCGTACAAGACATGGCAGGCTTGCCAATTTCAAGTTAATTTCAATTTTTTAACATTGAAGACAATAGTTTTTTCAAGAACTGAGGTCAGTTTGTGTAAATAATGTATATATATCTATATCTTTTGAATTTCCCAAATAGTCCTTAAAAAGACATTGGGTTCTTCCATTTTTTTTCTTTTTTTTTTTCTTTTCAGTTTCTGATTTGAGTTTTGTAATCCACCACATGATTTTATGGCTGATGAAGTCTCAAATAGAGACGAAACATGTCCCTAATATTTTTAATATGTTTTTAATTAAATAGTTCACTTGTAAAGTGATATGTATTGATTGGGTGGACCAAAACCTAACACTGTTTCTTAGTTTTAACTGTATCAATACAGATCTACATGATGAAGTTCGTAAATTGTACATATAGGTTTTATGGCAACGATGGGATATGAAATGGCTAGAAGTGGGAAGGAAGTGGCCATGCCCTTAATTAAGGTAGAGCCCCCACATTTGCCTGGTGCAAAAATGGGTAACCACGGAAAACCATCTTCAGGACTGCCAACAGTGGGGTTCGAACCCACCTCCTGAAAACAAGCTCACAGCTGCGCGGCACTAACTGCACGGCCAATTCGCTCAGTCAGGTTTCACCTGTAGTCCACATGAAAATTCAAAGTTTGAAGAACTGATGTTTATATTAGTCATGTTGCTGCCCTGTTACTTGCTATCGACGTGTTTTTTTAATGAAGTCAAATAAATAATAAAGTTTAATTACTCCACCTATTCAATACATAAAAAGAGATGTTTATAAAGAATTAAATCTGTAAATAAAATTATAGGGACATGTTTCGCCCTTTAAGTAAGGGCATCGTCAGCCTAATCTCAATCTGAAAGTTAATTAATCAGGTACCTGATTGTAATTAAATTACATTTGAATATGAAGATCATGTTGGAAATGTGTTTCAAATGGTGAGCGAAATGGTTGACAATAGTTTTGATAATCTTAAAATGAAACCTTAATAAAGTCTAATATACAAACAGTCGTAAATTTATGAATGACCTTGTTTAAAAATTGGTAACAAATTGTATACTGGTAGTTTTTTAAGAACGTAAATTTTGTAAAGAGACATTTCCGTTGCTCACTTCAAGTGAGGTTTGAAATAAATTGTTACGTTGAAACAAGTAAAGCGGGGCCTTTTGATGGTTGAGGGTGTTAGAGAAAATTTATCGGGTATTAAACAGTTCAAATGTCAGCATAAAAATTGTTAGACTATTGAAACTCTCATGTGAAGAGACGAAACTGCAGTCTTCTAGAAGCACGAGTGAAGAAGAGTGCTTAACGGTGAGTAGCTGTGTTAAATATGAAGTCTGTAACAATAGGAGAATTTACGTGTTAATGAATGAAATTGAATGAAAGGAGAGTTTAAAGGAAAACTGAAGTGTGTAAAAACACCTCTTTATTAATCTTGAAACTGGTTAACGTAAATAAGAGTTGGAGAGAAAAACGTGTGTAATTTCATTTAACGTAAATAAGAGTTGGAGAGAAAAACGTGTGTAATTCCATTTATTTTCAATAGTAATAGTGTTAAATAGTTGCTATGGTAGCATTGAAATGACTGATATTTAAGTTACTAGTGTTACAGATGATGTGAGATTAATGGAGGAGAGGCTCAAAGCGGAATGCCAGGTTTATATGCTATAGGCGGTGGCGGGAAATGAGTTCAATTCTTAGAACAATATAAAGAGAAACCATATCATCAGTATCAAGTGGATTTCAAGTAAAAGTTAGGACCAGTCTATAGTCAATCTTTTGTGAGGAGATAAATTAGCCTTCCTCTCGAATTACGATGCGGGAGCGAGGGAAAGTGCGAGTAAATATACATAATTATAAAGTTCTAAATCATAAAGGAAGTAGTATTTCCAATGAGTCTTTTAAGATTTCCATGCAAATATTATCTGGCCCAGGGGCTTTCCTACTTTTCGCTTTAGTGATGACGTCTGTGATCTCTTCTGGTGTTATCGGTAGTGGATTTTGAATCTGTTCCTCAGTTGTGCTTCTGCACACAGCTATGTTAACGTTCTGTTGATTTAGTATTTTACTGAAGTGTTCTTCCCATTCTTTCATCGGTATAACTGTGGATTGTGTTACATTTTGTTTCCTCAGGGCAATGAATGGGCCTTTCTTTGCTGCTTCTGCGATTGTATTCGTTTCTTCTTCCATGAATGCAGTTTACGTTTCCTTCTAAAGTTGCTTGTAATTTCTCCTCTTAGTTGCATAGGTTTTAAGATCTTCATCTTTTCCTGTTGTTTTGGCTACGTATAACGCTTCTAGTGTTTCTGTACGAAATTTTTCAATAAACCAGGGCTGAGCTCTGCGTTGTCTTGGTGGAATAAGAGCTTGTTGAAGTATGTTATTGATTAGTTCTAATGCTCCAGTTGTGTTGCCCTCATCTATGAGCTGCACTGAAGTTTCTATTTGCGTCTCATTTTGTTTGAGGAAATTTATATCAATCTTTCTTGATGGTCTGTTGTTGGTGGTCTTAGTCATGTATTTTGTCTGCATATTTTCTATTTCAAATGTAGTTTCAATGGGAATATGTTTTCTGATTGGTGCTGCAGAAGACCGCCATAAACCTTCTTGAGCCAGATTTCGAATATATTTTCCTCTATAAAATACTAAATCAATTGAACTGGTGTCGTCGTGTGCGAAGTATGTTTTGAGTTCTGGGTCATTTACAAGTTTGAAGCCTTCCTCGCTGAGTGTTTCCAGAATCAGTTCAGTCTTGTTACTGATTTTATCTATTCTGCAGTTAAGATCTCCTGCTAAAAGGACTGACTCATGTTTCACCTCCGTCAATGCTTTCATTAGGTGTTCTATTGCATCTTCCGTTGTCCAATGTGGAGGCATATACAGGCCTACTGTTGTGAGAAGTGTTGTTCTTGTTATTAGCAAATTGTCTTCATTCAGGCGCTGGTTATCTTTCCAACAGTCGGTTTGAAGAAACATCAAACACCTCCCTCCGGCCTACCGTCAGTAGACTTTGTGAATGAATGTGTACTGTAAAATCGTTGGATGTGTACTGGTTCTAAGAGGAAAGTCTCTGTTGCAATTATAATATCTGTTTACAAGTGTCCCGTGTGGAATATGTATCAAGGCATTTCTCGCACCTTCCGTGTTCCATAACAGTAGTTTTAGCTGTGTAGTTTTATTAGTATTGGGGCGGAAATTCCCATTCATTTCTTCCTTGGCTTCGCATGAAGTGAAATCTTCAGAATACTGTATCCTTTGGACAGAAGTCTTTTTTTTTTCGTTGCTAGGGGCTTTACGTCGCACCGACTCAGATAGGTCTTATGGCGACGATGGGATAGGAAAGGCCTAGGAGTTGGAAGGAAGCGGCCGTGGCCTTAATTAAGGTACAGCCCCAGCATTTGCCTGGTGTGAAAATGGGAAACCACGGAAAACCATCTTCAGGGCTGCCGATAGTGGGATTCGAACCTACTATCTCCCGGATGCAAGCTCACAGCCGCGCGCCTCTACGCGCACGGCCAACTCGCCCGGTGGACAGAAGTCTGCTCTATATACAAGATCCATATATTTGTATGGTATCCCTACCTTGAAGGATTTCCTGTTGCCAATCGTTCTGAGTTCTTCACTTTCTGTCTCCCCTTCTACTTTGCTTTTCTCTAAATACTTCTTTATTGATTCTGTTGAAGTTCCCTTGCTTGCTCTACCAATAAATAGCCAGACTTTTCGTTCCGCAGCCCTTAGCTCGTAGCTATCATCCGGTTTAGTTCCTGTGAATTCATCTGCTTTCCGTTTCTGTCTCCTTCGTATCTTTCTCCTACAATGTCCCGGTCATTCTTCCGTTGTGTAGAAATGTCCTGTATCAATTCACTTTGGTTCATATCACCTTCTTTGTCTTGATCATTGGATAATTTAACGATGTCTCTTCTCTGTTTGTCTCTGCTTTCACCATTTTGATTTTCTACATTTGGACTTTGTTCGGCGTCTCTAGTCGGTTCTTCATTCTCCACCCTGTTTGGTATGTTTGGTGCTTTTCGTCTTGCAGTTACTCTTGGGAGACATTGGTCAAATTCTGTCTTTAAGGCTATTTGGATCTCTTCTCTCATTATTACTCCAATGTTTATGATCATGTTGTTCATTACATCATGGAGTTTTTGCCTTTATGGCCCAATCTCTTCAACAAATGCCTGCAATCAGGGACAATACCGGAAAGGTGGAGAACTGCGAATATTAAAATGCTATACAAAGGTAAAGGGGAAACAAATGACACAAACTCATACAGAGGAAAAGCACTGGAGAATAACATCTTCAAAATCTATACTAAAATACTAACGAGGAGACTTGAACAGGAAGTAGACCCAAAAATACCAGATTGCCAATTCGGGTTCAGGAAGGGTAGAAACACAACACAAGCTGTAAAATTTCTTCTGGACGAGATAGAATCAGCACTAAGAATGCCCAAGGGAAAATACTACGCAGTATTCATTGATTACATAAAGGCTTTTGATCTTATAGACAGAAAACTACTGCAAAACATCGAAGACATGATTGGAAAGACACACTACATCAGTAAAATAATAGAAGACATCTTGAGATACGACATTGTAGTAGATGATGGAATAACAACATCTAACAAAATCAGGCAGGCCTACGAATAGGGAAGTATGCACCATCAAGACTTGCCTATGAATTACCAAGAGAGACCTCCTTCATAGAGGATATCAGGTATAAGCTCAACCTGCCATCTACTGACGCTTACCAGGCACTCCTAGCTGCTAGACAAAGGAAATGAATGGACATCGACTTGGAATTTTACAGTACCGATGCAATGCAAGACAGATCATGGCAAACGCTAACGAAGAACTAAGACACACAGTCACAAGACTAGCCATTCATGGCTACCACCACAAGTTGTGTAGCAATAAGAAATTCCATCTACCAAACGAGAATTGCATATGTTCGCTCTGTGGAAAGTGCTGCGAAAAATACCATATTGTGTTGTGTTCAAAAAGGACCAAAAGCATCACGCAAATTAGCAAAGAATAATTTAAAAATTTGATGTAATCATATTGTATATGCCCTTTCGGGTTGCTTTTCCTATTAATAATAAAGTTCTATAAGAACTCAGTTAATTTTGTTAAAAGGTGTTCTGTAAAGGGTTTGAGAAATCAAATTGTAGCATTAATAGACTGGCGAAGCAAAGCTAAGATTTTTTTTTTTTTGAAAAATTCTGTAATAGGGGAAGAGTGTTGTGGGAACAGTTAATACTGCTAAAAGGCGTTCAGCAAAGGATTGAGAGTGTAGGATATCAAATTAAATCTTAAACGGCTTGAAATTAGAATAAAGCTGAGGATTTTTTAAAAATTTCTTTTGTGAAAAGGTAAGTTTAGTCCTTTTGAAGCATGTACGAGTGAGGAAGAGTGTTCGATGGTAAGTAGCAGAGTTTTCTTTTTTTTTTTTTTTTTTTTTGAACAGAGATTTTGGTTTGAAGTTTGTAATAAGGAGGAGAATAAAGTATTAAAAGTATGAGATTATAGAGTTATTCAGTAGTTTGATACTTGTTACTTGTGCTTCTGGTATTATAACGGCGTGAGAGTATGGGAGGTGGATGTGGTGGAGGTTAAGATTATGTGTTGTTGATAGTGGTGGGATTGTGGGTATGGGCAGGGCAGGAGTTGTGTTTTCTGAAATTAATGGGGACTTGGAAGTTAATAATTTAATATTATTTAGAATGTTATGTTGATTTTAATTTAGTGATTGCAGTAATTTTGGTAAAATTTTGTATAATGGGTTTTTTACTTCAGCTATATCATTGAGGTTTAGATTTTTGTTATAGTACTGTCTAAAAATATATAGATGTTTTCTAATTCATTCATTAATTTTCCTTTACCTACTTTTTTAATAAATGTGAGGTCTTGATCTATAGTGGTGAAAAGTTGTCCTGTTTCTTTCACATGGGAACTCATAGCTGAGAATTTGTTGTGTTTGATGGCATTAAAATGTTTAAGTACCTAGTTTGAAAGCTTCGGCCTGTTTGACCAATGTAAGAGGTGCCACATTGTGTGCAAGAAGTTAATATAAAGAACCACCTAATCGATACTTTATTTTTTGCCTCAGGCAAAATTGAATATATATTAACACTTACAGAACATGTTTCGACCACTTAGTGGTCATCTTCAGCTGTATAAAGAAAAAACATTAGGATAATAAGCACAAGTAATACTCTTAGGTTATAATGAAAAAAAACTGCTGTGTTGACTGTTTGGTAAAAGTTCTTTGGTGAGTCCTTTGTTATAAAATGGCAGTCACCTGATCAGGACATCTTGCCTCTCGTTCTTATTTGGAAAAGATGTTTATTCTGCGCTGTCCAGATGGTCTGTCTTTGAGCGCGATCTAGTGTAGTATCGATGTGACACATTCTGACAGTTCGTGCAATACTCTGGAGAGAAGGGAAGTAGAGTTCTGTCGTCATCTAATATAACAAGTGAGGGAGGAGGAAGATTAGGCTGAGCTTCTGCAAAGTTGTGTTTGATTATATCTCTTGTCCGTCTTGTCTGTTTCCTGTCTAACCACTACAAGTATTTATTGATATGCTCGTATAAGATGTTTCTTTGCTCCTTGTTTTTGTTAAGATTATGTTCACCGTTTTCTAATTTATCAAGAACGATGTGGATGTTTTCCAGGTTGTTCATTAGACTTCCTTTATTGATCATACAGATGATTTGAAGGTCCTATCTGATATTAGTGAATTTGTGGTTAGTCTCTTTCATATGAGTTCCCATGGCAGATTAAATAAGGAGAAGATAAGTTATTCCTTTGGACATGTCTCAAAAATCTTGGTACCAATTTTAGTCTAAAATATTCTTTTAAAAAGGCTATGTCTTTAATTAAACTGCTGATCTTAACTTTCAGGTTGAGAAATTTGTTTAACATATGGTTTGCCTGGTTGGCTTTTACATTACATGTTATAATTCTCATATTTTGGTCCATATTGAAATGTATAATGAAGTCAAATAAATAATAAAGTTTAATTATTCCACCTATTCAATACATAAAAAGAGATGTTGATAAATAATTTAATCAAAACCCAAAACAAAACCAATGAAATATGGCTTAAAAATGAAATTAAAACTTTCTACAGAAAGAAGTCCTTTTTAAACTTACAACTGTAAGTGAACAGTATGAAGACAGTGATAATTAAAACATTGCGATTATATTAAACTCAGTTTGAATAAACAACAACTTACCATTTGTTTTTTTTTTTAAATTTTTTGCTACGGGCTTTACGTCCATTTTGTTTATTTGTTTGCTTCTAGTTTATTGTGATTTTGTGGGAATAACTTCCTTTGTTGAATAAGGACAAGCTGATGTACCCATGCTTCACTACGGAATTCTCAGAAAGATTGTTTTTATGGTTTTCCCAACTGGAGTCAAGAAAGGTTATTACAATGACGTTAGTAAAAATTTCGCGATTAAAAGCAATCCCGTCATATGAAATACTCGATCAAATGAAAAACTGCACTTTTTCTCACTTTAAACGAAAAGTACAAAAGTACTACGCTGCCGATCTCACAGTTCAAATTTCTAGAACTAGAATGACCAGGCAACAGACCGCCGTGAACCCTCCTCTGTTAAGTGTGCACAGTGCTCATTCCAATCAGTGCCTCAAAATAAGGATCGAATAGCTGGAATACTATGATGAACCAGTGGGTTACGTACTAGTATATCAGAAAATTTATGAACCAGAGGAAGGGCATGGTAAAGGAGAGAGAGTTCTAACTCCCAAGCTACATCCCGCCAATATTCAAGCAGGCTGTTATACTCGCTACTCAGCAGTAATCCCATCTATTGGAGATGAATGGCAGCAGAAGACACAAGCACATTACAACAAAAAATTCACAATGTAATGCTACTGTTGATCTATTTTATAAATGTTCTATATTGCAGGCCTTCACGTTTAGTTTTCTTCCGACTCTGTGATATTAGAGCATCTAATGTAAAGTGAGTTCTCCTTTCTGGGCTATTATACAAGTGATTGTTCCATCATGATTTTTTCTCATTCTTGTAATCATCTACACAATTTAATCACCACCACCATTCTTATCATAGTCAGTATGGTAAAACTGAACAAGACATAAATGATCGGAAATTGTAGTAGTAATTTTCGATATAACCAATAACATACGTAATTAAAAATTAAATTTTAGGCATCTACCCCTAAACTACCATTTCAACAAGGGTGAATAAAACTATTTATAGTGTAAACTGTAGATCCTTATTCCCCGACTTTACGTACCAATTTTCATTAAATTTGGTTCTTATGTTGTATTTATCGATAGGACCAATAATAACAAATATTTGAGAAATAAATTTTAGGCCTTCCCCTAAAATTCTCTTCAGCCGCTTTCTCGTGATTCGCACATATACATACGTACGTACAGACAGACAAAAATTACGGAAAGTTAAAAAGTGTATTTCCTTCTTACCGTGGTCACGGCTGATACAGAAATATCATTATTTTAAAATTCTGAGCAATGTACAGAAGCTTCGGTGGCTCAGGCGGCAGCACGTCGGCCTCTCACCATTGGGTTCCGTGGTTCAAATCCCGGTCACTCCATGTGAGATTTGCGCTGGACAAAGCGGAGGCGAGACAGGTTTTTCTCCGGGTACTCCGGTTTTCCCTGTCATCTTTCATTCCAGCAACACTCTCCATTATCATTTCATTTCATTTGTCAGTCATTAATCATTGCCCCAGAGGAGTGCGACAGGCCTTTGAAGCCGGCACAATTCCTATCCTCACCGCAAGATGGGGCTTCATTCATTTCATTCCTGACCCAGTCAATGACTGGAAAACAGGTTGTAGGGTTTCATTTTTAACAAAGTATAGACAAAACTCTTATTTTATATAACATATAATATAGATACAAAGGTCGATCAAAAACAAATGGACCGGGCGAGTTGGCCGCGCGCGTAGAGGCGCGCGGCTGTGAGCTTGCATCCGGGAGATAGTAGGTTCGAATCCCACTATCGGCAGCCCTGAAGATGGTTTTCCGTGGTTTCCCATTTTCACACCAGGCAAATGCTGGGGCTGTACCTTAATTAAGGCCACGGCCGCTTCCTTCCAACTCCTAGGCCTTTCCTATCCCATCGTCGCCATAAGACCTATCTGTGTCGGTGCGACGTGAAGCCCCTAGCAAAAAAAAAAAAAAAATATCAAGGACACGTGTGTTTGCCTGGCATAAAAAGTTCAAGGAAGGACGAACGTATGGAAAGTCAGCAACACGTTTACCGTCCTCGGACCAGCATTACAAACAGAAACATTCATGCGGTTAAAGACGTTATTTACGACGATCGACAGCATCAGAAATTGCAGAACAAGTCGGAATCAGTTGTAGGAGCCGTCAAGCAATCATCACAACGACCTACAGTTCCGTAAAGTGTGTTCCAGATGGGTCCCTCGTGTTTTGACCAAAAATCTGAAGCTGTGACTTTTGGAGGTATGTCAAAAGCTTACAGCAAGGTTTGCGGAAGAAGGTGATGCATTTTTGAGTCGGATCGCCACCTGTGATGAAACATGGGTCAACCACTACACTACACTACACTCCCGAATCCAAACAAGCCAGTAAGAAGTGGCGGAAGAACGGGGAGGCAGCACCATTGAAAGCCAGACTCTACAGTCAGCTGGCAAGGTTCGTGCAACCGTTTTTGTTTCTTCGATCAGTGAGGCATTCTGCTGATTAAATGCATTTCCAATGCAGGACTCTATGTGGAGAAATAAATTGTGATTGCCCTGTTTTTTTCAATAAAGTAAAGTAAACTCGTGTCCTCATCCCGAGGTAGTGCAGCTCTTTTCAGGCACACCCCCATTGGAGGTGAGCTGCATGTACCATTTCAACCACATACCAGCCCTCCTGCCATTCTTAAATTTCTGACAGTACCGGGAATCGAACCCAGGCCCCCGAGGACGGCAGCTAATTACACTGACCGTTACGCTACGGATAAATGAATTTAAATAAAAAATAAAATCCTGTTTATATTAGATTCCCCTCGTATAATTAAACAAGGTACATTCGTAACTAGGTATTGTAAATATTGTAAAGTAGTGACGGCCAATCTGAAACGGTGTCTCAGGATTTTTCGAGACCAGCCAAAGACCCGTTTCTCGCAAGAAATGTCAAGAGATGTGGTGAACGTTGTCCCGGCACTGTGCAGCAAGCAGCATGTCATATGCCTATAGGTAACTATAACAAAGGTTTTGATTCCACATATTCAATACCAATTTATTTTACAAACTATTCCTTTATATATTGGTTTGTACACAAGGGAGTAGTTTCGACCTAACAGTTTATCACTGATAAACTTAACCATAATAGGTATTTCTTTGATTAGACTTCACTAATGAAGGGAATGTAGCATCAAATGGGGTGAACTTGACTGAAAAATAGGAAAATGTTTTTTAACTATGTGTGCATTAGTTACGTATGAAATATTTTCATAATAATGTAGGGAATCAATTATTTAAAGTTTCCTTAATTTTGCTTTCACACATTCTTTGTACGTGATGAGGAGAACTGTCACTGTGTACCTGTTTATGCATGAATGTGGAGGATGTATAGGAGAATAAACCGGTGTAGATATCTCATTTTTGCTAATGTGACTTATCAGCTTATTGACTGCTGTCAGAGATATGTATTTCTACTTGGATTTAAGATTATGTTAAATGGCTGACGATTATCCAACTTGGAATTGATTACTTTCACCATGTTGGTTATTCCTGTCCGTACTGACTTATATTCAAATTTCTATAAAATATTTTCCCGCCTTGTCAATATCTTACATATTTTATTATACCTAATTCCTGTTCATGTTTCGAGAGCCAATTACTCTCTTCCTCAGCGGAGCCAAAACATCAATAATCTTTGGACTTGGTATACTGTAACAGATATACTTACCAACACAACTGTTATATATAAAAATCTTGAAATTGTTAAAATATTTCTTTGTGTTTCAACTTACTTACTTACTTACTATGTCAATTTATTACAGACTTTAAATAGAAATTTTCAAATCATAAAATGGATATCTATTAAATTAGTCAACTATATGCTTAAATTTTAATCTGCTCTGCCCTTTGAATTTAGGTCCTTACTACATCTAAAAAGAACTAAAATGTTTCTTTGTGTCTAAGTTTACATTTACTTTCTCATTTCATAAAAACACTTGAAATAGATTTTTTTAAAATAAATAACACCTATTAAGTCAGTCACTATGTTTTCCTTAAGTCTGCTATATTTCTGAGCCCTCTCATATAATTCACAAATTCCTCCTCATAATCATGTCCAACCATGTCAGCCATCTTAACCATGCAATTCTTCAATTTCAACTAAATTTTCCACAAATTCAAATGGCATAACACTGGTCTGAACCAAACAGTATGTACTCGCTTGCTGTTGATGACCTTACGGGGCTAGCTGCTACTATGCTGCTGGTTACATAATAAAACTTTTTTACCAAACCTCATTACAAAGAAACTTTCAAATTTAGTTCTTAAGATTGAATTTCACCTATTTCAAAGATGTTGAACATGCTATTTGTTTTAAGTATTTTAGAATAACTCATTCTACCACAATTTTAATGTATATCTCCTACCAAGCCCATGTTATTAAGGCATGATCAAAGTTTATGTATTTTATGATATTCTATTCGAGTAGATTTAAGTTTGTGAAAAAATGTTTCAATAGTTCTGGAGTCATTGTTTACGAACATAACCATTCTTCGAGATTCAGACCTGGCTGATGGTGCTCTGCACGGGAGCGAAACATGTCCCACAAATAACTTGTCAATTAATGAAGATATTTTAAATGTGACATTATAATGTATTGAACAGGTGGATTTTAAAAAAAAACTTTGTTATTACAAGTATTGACAAAGCGGGAAAGTATTTTATAGAAATTTGATTATCCAACTGTCGGTTCGAAACTAGTCCCATGTGTACAAATATATATATATATATTGAACCCATGAACTTTGTGCCCTAAGAATTTTAAGTATTAAAGTATTACAGGAGGCCCCATGTCAATTGGAATAAGAAGGTTGAATTTTTATGTATCTCAGAGGCGACACGTGGCAAGGGGGTGGCTACCTTCCCACGCTGTGATACGTGACGTCATCCGCACGTGTCGAAAGTGGATGGATACAGAAGTAAGTTTATGTTGAATAAGTATATTTAAATAAAAGAATTAGTAGTGAACATAGTATAATGAGGGTCCTGTATTCATCTATGACAATAAATTGGTCTTTAGTGAGACGGATCTGAGACTGCTAAGCCATTTCTGTGGATTATTTCAGAAGGAAGCGCGTGTCTATTTTACCCACGCTAAGTTGACAGAAAATAGTGTCTATCAAATGAGGTCATTTAACCAGTTAATTTCGGAAAGAATAAAGTTTAAATGTTCATGAACACTGGCGCTAGCAAGGTAGCAAGTAAGTGGTTACAACCAAAAACTCTTTTAAATACAGTTCCATTAAGTTGGAAAAAGTATGCAAATTTCTTGGCGGCAAGGGAGAGATGCCTGGAGAGAGGGGATAGCTCCTAGAAAATAAGAAGGGACGCCATATTGAAACCCCAGCATTTGTATCACTGAAGCGTGAGATAGAGGCTTGAACTGTTCAGTAAATCGTTCGTCAAAAAGTAGACTAAGTACTAAAAACCTAGATTTTTGCCGATGTGTCTTGACTCCATGTGGAGATAGTTGTTCATAGCAGAAGTAATCTGATAAAAGATGGTCCAGATACTGAAGTAGTATTTAAAAATGTATAATATTGTGTTCTAAAGAGAAGTAATTCGTGCGGTAGCAACAAATACAATCAGTCGAGTTCAATCAACGAAACACCAAGTGAAGGGCATTTCCTTTTTTAATGCTTTATTTTTCAGGAAAAATGACTCAAACAAAATTGAAAACCAGAAATGTAACCATGAATAAATAAATATAGAAGGGTTACTGGTGAGCCGAAAAATGGAACTTAACGTAAAATTAGGGTAGGTGAAAATACCATACTGCCTATTATATCTTGTTTTACGATGTCAAACTTATATGTATTTGTAATGGGTATTTATGACACAGCTGGTCTCCCATATGTTTTTGTGAATGTCAGAAATATGATAAAAGATCATTTGTTTCATTTTCTGCTTAGATAAATTTTTAAAGTATTGCAAGTGCTGTGTAACATGTTGTAAAAAGTTATTAGTGAGGGTTTCAAAGTGATATCACGTCCAAACTAGATCGTAATTTCCGTGAATTTATTGTCTATATTTTGTGATGTCAAATTAAGATGTTTCATTTGACGTAAAAATTTTCTGTATGAATTTTGAGGGAACTGGTGCAAGAAATCCATGGTAACCCTTTTTCAATCGGGTGGAAGCATGCTGTCGGGTTGAATAATGCAGATCGGTGAATATTTGTCACGAAGTGTAATACTATTCTATAACCGTTTAACTGTATCTATGTGACAATAAATAACAGTAAAATTTATCAGCCATTTTTGTGAAAATCCAGTTTTAAAATACGAGATCATTTTATGCAAAGTTGTTCATTATTAAAGTATTTGTGCGCAATTATGCGCCGTCGATTCGAAGGATTTTTATTCCAGTTCTTTTGTCAGTGAGAGTTGTCGAGTTTGAGACAAGAGGTTAGAATTGTCGTATGAGTTGAGATAGGACTTGTGAATCAGGTGATTGGAAGCCTGTAGTTAACCCGGGACTTTTCTGTGAGCCCGAGGAAGATTTTGTATAATGTTTGGGATGGAAGGAGCGAGAGAACCCATGCAGGTATTAATTTCCGACGTGTACAAGTACTGTAGGACATTTGAAAGTATAATCTATGTGCGTATCTGTTTGGTCAGGAATATAGTATTTTAATTCTATTTGCAAAATCGAAGATTTCATTCTTAGAGGCCAGTCAAGCATGACCACAACATGTGTTTCACATCAAAGCTGACAGCAAGGTGGGTTGTTTGTTTTCAATGCGCCAGCTGATCGAGAGGGACAGTTGGAATAACGGGAGTTGTGAAGTGTGTTATGTGCTGAAATTGAGATTGCATTTCTTGGCAACGGAGATCATTAATTGCGTGAACTAGTTGAAATTTTCATCCGGGAATAACATGTAGGTTATTAGATACAGTGAATTTGTTTAATTGAGATCGTGTCGGACTTGTTGGCTGAACGGTCAGCGTACTGGCCTTCGGTTCAGAGCGTCCCGGGCTCGATTCCCAACCGGGTCGGGGATTTAAACCTTAATCGGTTAATTCCAATGGCACGGGGGCTGGGTGTATGTGTTGTCTTCATCATCATTTCATCCTCATCATGATGGGCAGGTCGCCTACAGGGGTCAAATAGAAAGACCTGCACCTGGCGAGCCGAACCCGTCGTGGGATATCCCGGCACTAAAAGCCATACGACATTTCATTTCATTGAGATCGTAATGTATACTTGAAACCACGAAGTTGGAGTATAATGAGCGAGATAAGCCAATTACAGGGTTGTCCAAAATATAGCGTGATGGTAATGATGACTGATTTATTTTTGAGGAATGCACAAAGTTATGGAAATGTTATGATGAGATATGACATTGTAATCGGCTTACATTGTACGGCGAGTTACTTGTGCAGATTTTTGTTTTGTGCTTAATTATTAGAGTTATCCAAGTATTAATAATGGCTAGTATTAGATTAGACTAGCTGATATACCCGTGCTTCGCTACGGAATTCTTCATTGTAAACAGTATTCTAGGTTAGGTAGTGTACACGTTGTGAGCAAGATTGTATTAAATTGCGTAGCACTTAACGTTACCCTATAAACACGACGGAGAAGTCACCAAACATATTTTCTCATATGAAGACTGGGTTAGGGAATTTTCATTGTACGGGTAGGCCACCTTGCCTACCATCAGTCACAATCAGGTTGGGGAGTTTTCATTTTAATGACAGACACTCACTCTCCACCTGCCTTTTTACATCCTCAGAAAGACTGCCTTAGTAGTTTCCCCAATTGAAATGAACATAGGTCATTACAATGACGTCAGTATGCATGGTGTGATTAAAAGCAATGCTTTTATATGAAATACTCGATCAAATGAAAAACCACACATTTTCTCTACCGATCTGACAGCCCAAAGTTCCAGAGCTGGAATGACCAAGCCGCAGAGAGCCGTGATCCGTCAACACACTTCGTCTTATCTTCGGCCGGGTGGGGGTGTCGAATAGTGGAGACTCCCAAGGCAAAAACTATGCCCTCTTACTAATCTGTTTAATAGGAGTACCCGTTGAACGGAAAATCTCAGTTCACTACGCAGGAGGCAGAAAGATCTATCTGACTTGGAGACAATTTTTTCCTCCAAGCCAGAGGAGAAACCCCACCTCACTGCCACTTTGGAATAAAATGCATGTAGAATGTAATAAAAGTGAAGTGGAAGAAGCTTTTCTTTAATGGCTCTTTTCAGGGTTCAATTTTGAGTTATTTCGTGAATTGTGGTGCTATAATTTGGATTAGTCTTAACACATTGCTGACCGGATGCTTGAGCTTGTCACATACCCTGTGGACCGGACATTTTTCTACTAAGCATACTAGGGTGCACTTGATTATAAAAATGTACATGAATATTAAACCAGTCAAGATTTTATATTTAAAGTTGGTGGATCTGCCTTTACAAAACCATCTTCAGCGTCAATTACTAACCTATCATTAATGTTTACATCGTTGTCGTCATCAAAGGCACTTGAATAAATAAGCACACTAGGTAAATTACGGCGTGAGAGGCTTGAATGTCACTTCCACTATCACTCTCACATTCAGTTTCCACTAATTCATTAACACTATATCAATTTGAACGATCATCGGCATATAATTCTTCTAAAATGTCGTCGTCAGCTAACATCGTATTCCGCGGGCGCTCCATCTTGTCATTGACTGAACCGGTAGAAAGATAGTCGACGTTTCAAAACTAAATCAAAGAATAAAAGAGGCCGTGAATAAACGAAAAGTGGCAGATATACATCTACGATTTATTCTACTCAATGTACAAGTCCGAAATAGTTCAATATATGGTCAAGAGATGTCACAGGAAGACCAAAAACAGTCGTGAATAAAACCGAGATTTCTCGGGGCCCGTCTCCTACCGCTGGCGAGCGCACTACGAGATTTCTCGGGGCCCGTCACCCATATGTTAAATTGTAATTCTAGACCAAGTCATACTACTACTACTACTACTACTACTACTACTACTACTAAGAGAGCATCTACCGGGCGAGTTGGCCGTGCGGTTAGGGGCGCGCAGCTGTGAGCTCGCATCCGGGAGATAGTGGGTTCGAATCCTACTGTCGGCAGCCCTGAAGATGGTTTTCAATGGTTTCCCATTTTCACACCAGGCAAATGCTGGGGCTGTACCTTAATTAAGGCCACGGCGCTTCCTTCCCATTCCTAGGTCTTTCCCGTACCATCATCGCCATAAGACCTACCTGTGTCGGTGCGACGTAAAGCAATTTTAAAAAAAAGAGAGCATCTGCCTTAAGTGTGTACACTGCTCATTCAAAACAGCACGTCAGAGTAGGGATCGAATAGCTGGAATACTCTGATGAACCAGTCTGTAACGTACCGGCAGTATCAGAAAATATATGAACCAGAGGAATGGCATGCTAGAGAAGAAAGTTTTCTAACTCCCTAGCTATTTTCTGCCAATATTCAGTCAGGCTGTTATACTCGTTACGCAGCATTAATCCCATCTATTTGAGTTGAGCAGCAGCATAAGAGACAAAGAACAACACAACAAACAATGGTCAATGTAATGTTATTGTTGATCATTGTTATGCACTTTCAATATTGTAGGCCTCCACATTTAGTTTTCCTCCGACTCTGAAATACCACTCTTATCATAGTCGGTATGGTAAAACTGAATAAAACATAAATGATAGGAAATTCTATTCTCTATAACTTATGTTATGTAGTACTTTTCGGTAGGACCAATAACATGGGCATTTAAAAATTAAATTTTAAGCGCCTTCCCTTAAACTACAATTTCATCCAGGGTGAATAAAATTGTTTACAACTTAGACTGTAGTTTCTCATTCCCCAACTCCATATACCGATTTTCATTAAATTCTGTTAACCCATTTTATCGTGGCTCGGCGTTGATGTGGACTGGGCAACAAAAATACAAATTGATGAATATATGTATTATCGAAGCCGGTACGGTAACAATGTATGACATAAATGATCGAAAATTTAATTATATATAACTTTGGTTATGTAGTATTTATCGATAGGACCACTAATAAAAGAAATATTTGAGAATTAAATTTTAGGCCTACCCCTAAACTACCATTTCACTCAGCGTGAGTAAAATGATTTATAGCCTAGATTGTAGCAGGTCATCCCCCGACTTTACATACGAATTTTCAATAAATTCTCTTCAGCCGTTTTCTAGTGATGCGTGTACATACATACATACAGACAGACAGACAGAAATTACGGAAAAGTAAAAAGTGCATTTCCTTGTTACTATGGACATGACCGATACAGAAAAACCATTTTTTTCAAATTCTGAGCAATGTACAAACAAAACTCTTATTATATATATATATAGATTTAAAATGTGATTTCATGAAACAAGATATAATACTGGAAATGAATGATGTAAAAAAAAAAATCCAGCTGCATGATAATAACAGACGATAAACATCAAAACTAATTAAAAATGAATTACGTCAGAATTTGAGTAGGAACTTGTGAAAGAAACCATTCGTCCGCGGGGATAGAATTTGTTGTAAGATTTACTAAATCATTTAATTATTAAATTCAGTGGAAACCGTATTTGTGAAATAACTTTAAACCAAGTAAATAACTTGAAGATGCATTCTGGAAATCTTAGTTTATTTTCTGGGAATATTCAAATGTTAACTTAACGATTATGGCGACACATCCGAAGTGTTCTTAACTCTCTTTTACGCGCTTCCATATACATATACACACACATCTTCCTTACGGACTTATTGCCTTTGAGCATTCTATCTGCAGGCTTCTGTGAATTGATTAAGTATCTCCACGATGCTTTATTTGCAACTTAACTTTTTGTTTCTCACTCTTTGATGTTTCATGATGATTTGATCTGGACAACTTCTTCCAGGTCGAAATCCTCCCTGATATTCCCCAAGTTCTTGGTCGAGTTGTTCCTGAATTCCTTTTAGGATAATTTTAGAAAGGATCTTATATGTGAAATCAAGTAAAGAAATCCATCGGTATTTATTTAGATCCAATATATCACCCCTTTAGTGTACTTGATGAATTATAGCTGTGTTCCATTCTTCAAGCAGTTTTTCAGAATTCCAGATGTCAATGAAGTGTTCGTGGAGGTTTTGAAGTGTTTATTTGCATTCTTCCCCAGCTCTGCAACCACTTGATTCTCTCCTGCTGCCTTGTATTTCTTGAACCAACCATTCGCTTCGATTAATTCATTGAAATCTGGTGGTATAACCTTTTCTAGACGTGTTTTATTTTTTGGATAAGGCTGAATTACCGAGTACTCTTTTGTTTAGTACTTGTAATTCTTTAAAGTGATCAGCTAATATTTTGGTTATTGTGTGCTAGTCTCTCTTGCTTATTTTTCAACGTGAGTGTGGGTGGAGTATACTTTGATTGATATTGTCTATTTGCACATAATAAATTTCCTATTAGAGCCCGTATTGTCAAAGTATCAACTTGAGAAAATTTAAATTTATAATTCCACCTTTACAATACTGTAACTGTCTTTACTGAAAAGACTACATTAGACTATATTCGTATGACTCAACTAATCTGCCCCCATCAGAAGAAGTTGAGAACCTAATTTGCAACGCAAAGAGGAAAGGTGAATACCTAGTCCTTGGAGCAGATGCAAATCCACACCATACGGCATGGGGCAACACGAACTGCAATGCAAGAGGTGTGTTTACTAGAGTTTATTACTGAAATTGAGTTGACGATACTAAACCTAAAAAACAAGCCTACATTTATAAATATAAATTGCAGGGAGCAATTACACAAGCACTACGCACAGAGATGCCAACTTTCCAGAAAGGCAATTCGTAATGCAGCCGTTAGGGCACGGGGATTGGGGGCGGACGTAGAATTTTCCCCCCCGAGATCTTACTAACTTAAGTGTACTGCAGAAATGTATATATTTTCTAAACTTTCTCTTAAGTAGTAGTTATAGTACTCATTATTCATGTATTTTTAATGTGCTCTACGTACGATGTGTATTATATAGATATGACTTTTTTAAAGTGTGATTATTTTTGTTAATACCATTACTGTTATTATTGTTAATATTAGCATATAATTGTCATCAATAGTTATTATTAAGTGTTCTAGGTTAAGACTGGTTAAGTGTAAGAAAGGAAGTACATCCCTAACTTTGCCAAGATAAATAAAAATTATTATTATTATTATTATTATTATATTATTATTATTATTATTATTATTATTAACTTACATATCATTGAAAAATCAATGAACAACATACAGTTCAACCATCTTGTTCTTCCTCATTATGCGCATCTGAAACGTCGCGGCTTCACACACTACAAAACACGTGTGAAATGAGATTTTGAGGAACGCAGTAAAAAGGGCCATTCTTTCGAGTATTGAACCATTTTTTGTTTATTATTAGTGTCACTAGTCACGGTAACGTCATCACACGTATTTTCCTGCACAAGAAATCGCTTCATTATTTCAAACTTTTCGCATTTCGTAACACACGATTAGCATATATCCTGTAAGAGCAAAATATGTAAATTTGGCAACCGAAATAGCAATAAATACTTCTTCAACAGTCACGCACACAGTATTCACAATGAAACGGAGTTTGTCACCACTTTGGCGCCAAAACAAAGACCAAGGATCATGTAAGAGAAATACAAAAACAAAAGAACTCTCATATTTTCATGGAAATCTGATCATGTGACGAACAAAGACAACAACTCCGCAAGATATACCACTTCACAGGTGCCTATTTTTCCGGTACTGGAAGCACACACTGCGTTCAGCGCGTGAAAACTCGAAATATTCTTTAACGAGGAGCAGGAAAGTGGTGTAAATTAGTAAGAAATCCGAAAATAATATTCTGAGAATTCAAGCTGTAATAGCATTCCTTGTGTATCCTTTTGAACAGTTCATACACATAGACTTAAAAATCAACATAAAATTGTAATTTGTGGTGTGTAATTCGTAAAGGCGTAATTGTGATGGATAATTCGTAATTATTACGATTGAATCGTAATAGTTGGCATCTCTGTATGCATACTGCAAACTTTATTAAAGACTGGAAGGTGCTGGAGGAACCATCACTGGCAAACCACCAGCACATCCAATTTGCAATAGATGCGAGACTATGTGGGACTGAGATGTACAGAGACCCAAAGAGAACTAACTGGGATAGATATAGAGAAGTTCTAGAGAAGGCTGTACAAAAAATTCCAACTAACGTGAGAGGACGGAAAGAATTGGATGAGGCAGTGGAACTATTAGAAGAGGCCATTATAGACTCATTCCATGACAACTGTCGTCTCAAAGAAAAGAAAAACACAAAAAAAGTTCGGTACTGGTACAACAAACTAGCCAAAATAAAAAGAGGTTAGGATGTCATATAGAATATCATCTAGAAATGGTATGTAGCACGTATATCATAGGAAACTCTCCGAGTATAACCTAGAGATATGGAAAGCAAAAAGAAAATCTAGGAGACTGTTCTGTGAGAAAGTGGAATCACACACTGAAACAGCAAGGCTCCAGAAGGTTCTTAAAGCAACCCATATAAATCAGGTGGGGACACTGGAGAAACCAGATGGGTCGTTTACTGAGGCGGGGAAAGACACTCGAGATGCTAATGGCGTGTCACTTTCCTGAGGCTGAGGAGATGACAGAAGAAGAAACGGTTGGAACAGAGACCGAAGCTCGAAGAGCAGACTGGAACTGTGCCAACAGAATAATAAAACACAACCATGTAAAATGGGCAATTGACACATTTCACCTTATAAAGGCTCCAGGGCCAGACGAGATACTTCCGATACTCCTACAGGAAGGACGGGAGATATTCGTCAATGCCCTGACGGACCTCTTTAGAGCTAGTCTAGCTTTGGGGTACATGCCGAAATCATGGGCTGAAGCTAAAGCAGTATTCATACCTAAACCTGGAAGGGCAAACTATGCCCAAGCCAAAGCATACAGACCATTATGTTTAACCTTCTCCATGCTGAAAGCAATGGAGAAAATTCTGGATAAATATATCAGAAGAACGGTGCAACTGAACTCAACGTTACATGAAAATCCGTTTGCATATAGACCTAGCAGATCCACTGAAGTAGCACTCCACCAGTTGGTTTGTAAACTAGAGGAAAGCCTAGAATATAAATAAATTTCACTGGCGGCATTTCTAGATATAGAAGGAGCCTTCAGCAATATAACCTATGACCCTATAATCAAAGCATTGGAAAAGAGCAAGATGAGTAAAACCGTCGTCAAATGGATTAAATCCATGTTAGACGGAAGGAAGATAAAAGCAACCCTGATTGAAGAAATGCTGACGGTTAGGGCCACCCGAGGCTGTGCTCAGGGAGGAGTTCTTTCGCCTCTGCTGTGGAACCTCATGGTGAACAAAATCACAGCTATGCTCAACGAACAGGGTTTCTATACACAACGATGCGCAGATGACCTACTGATTGTGGTACGAGGTAAGGTGATGAGTGTTATCTAGGACCTCACGCAAAGATCACTCAACATTGTGGAGAACTGGAGTCTGGAAGAACAATTATCAGTCAACCCAAACAAGATAACTCTGGTCCCTTTTACAAGAAGGAGAAAATTAGAGGGAAAGAGATCACTGAAGCTCTTTGGGCAAGATACATATATGGAAGAACAGGCACTGCACCTAGTGTAGTGTTATATAAAAATCTAACCTGGAATCCACATACAGAAAGGAAAATAACCTGGGCCAAGAACTTGCTGTATGCAAGTAAAAGAGCCGCTGGGATGACATGGGGCCTAAGACCATCAATGGTAATGTAGATATACACAATGATCATTAGACCGTTGATGGCCTATGGTGCAATCATCTGGTGCCAGAAAGTAAGTCAAGGAAAAGTTGACAGTAGATTGGATAGCCTACAGAGAATGGCATGCGTAGCCATAACTGTGGCTATGAGAACTACGCCGACAGAAGCCTTGAATACTTTACTAGACCTCCCATCACTATGCAATTTCATAAAAGGACAGGCTAAAATGAGTTCATATAGATTGGCACAATCAGAGTGCTGCAATGCACAGAGACCCTATCTAGGACACTGTAAAATTAACAGAGTAATAACAAAGAAAGTTCTACACATTCCTGCTAATCATAGGACACCAAAGTACAACTCTGAAAATCCGTTTGAGACGCAGATAATAAAAAAAGAAGACTGGGATATCAACAAATGGAATACTGAAAAAGAAGATATAGTGTGGTCGACTGATGGCTCAAAGACCGTGGATGACACAGGAGGAGGGATCAATGGGGAAGACCTGAGAGATTAATCCAGATGAGCCTGGGCAGACACACTACAGTCTTTCAAGCTGAAATGATAGCTATCACAACATGTCTTCAAAGAAAATCTGAAAATGATCTACAGAAATAAGAACATTTTCATTTTCAAGGACAACCAAACAGCTATTAAGGCACTAGAGGCAGTCTGGATAATACCCAGAATTGTCTGGTATTGCCACTCGCTTCTCCTGAAGCTCTCAAAGTACAACATTGTCAAAATAATATGGGTACCAGGACATGCAGGTATAGAAGGAAATGAAAAGGCAGATAAACTGGCCAGGAAAGGGGCAGAAACACATTTTGTAGGCCCAGAACCTGTATTGCAAGAGACTATCTTCATTTTTCCGTATTGAAAGTCTGTTAAAGGAGAACAATAAAACTTTGATTTCCACCTATTCAATATATTAAAAGCAATTATAAAATTAGGATCTCATCCTTATTTTATTGCTTCATTATTAAAACATAGGACATGTTTTGTTCAAATTTTGAACAACTTAAGCTATAAACATTCTTACAAGGTTAAACCGGTAACATTATTCTAGAACTTACACTTATTGTTTACTGTTAACAAACTTAACCATAATAAACTACAAAAATAAATATAAAGCTTTATATATTACGTCATCTTATTTAAAACAATATAACTATTTGTAGCGATTGAAACTTTAAAACCTTGTTCTAATATTTGAAATACAGTGTCACTAGTTAATCTCTGTATAAATACATTTACAATCTGTTAAAATTGCTGAATGTCTTAAAATTATTTGTTGGAATACACAGTAAAAACATTTTGTTACTATTGGTGTGAGCTTTCCACACATACCATATGGAAATGAAATCTTAGTACACTCTCAGAACAGCTGAGTTTAGGCGTGACTAATATTCTTTTCACCCGTAAAATGACAAACTGAGGCACACTGTTGATTATAGGTTATAAATTTGTCGTACTTTGCATATTTAGCGTCTTATTTTTCAAATTCATGAATTGCATGTAGACTTTACCAATGTAGGGCAATTCTACAGACGTAATCAAGGACTCAGTCAAATGGTGACAATCAAGTTTGATGCCCTACATTGGTAAAGCCTACAAGCAATTCGTGAATTTGAAAAATAAGACATTAAATATTTAAAGTGCAACAAATTTATAACCTATAATCAACAGTGTACCACAGTTTGTCATTTTACGGACAAAAAGAATATTAGTCACGCCTAAACTCAGCTGTTTTGAGAGTGTACTAAGATTTCTTCCATATGGTACAACGTGTGGAAAGCTCATGCCAACAGTAACAAAATGTTTTTAATGTGTATTCCAACAAATAATTTTAAGATATTCAGCAATTTTAACAGATTGTAAATGTATTTATACAAAGACTAACTCGTGACATTGTATTTCAAATATTAGAACAAGATTTTAAAGTTTCAATCGCTACAAATAGTTATATTGTTTTTTAATAAGACGACGTAATATATAAAGCTTTATATTTAAGAGATTTTTATAGTTTATTAGGATTAAGTTTGTTAACAGTAAACAATAAGTGTAAGTTCTAGAATAATGTTACCGGCTTAACCTTGTAAGAATCAATCAATCACTACTGATCTGCATTTAGGGCAGTCGCCCACGTGGCAGATTCCCTATCTGTTGTTTTCCTAACCTTTTCTTAAATGATTGCAAAGAAATTGAAAAATTATTGAACATTTCCCTTGGTAAGTTATTCCAATCCCTAACTCCCCTTCCTAAAAAAGAATATTTGCCCCAATTTGCCCTCTTGAATTCCAACTTTATTTTCATACTGTGATCTTTCCTACTTCTAAGACACCGCTGAAACTTATTCGTCTACTGTCATTCCACGCCATCTCTCCGCCGACAGCTCGGAAAATACCACTTATACTCCTTTAGGTTTGCCAATTGCCACCTTTTCAATACAATAAAAATATATTACATACTTACATATTTATTATGATGTTTACATGGTACACGTTTCGCTCCTTTTCGTGAGCATCATCAGCCAAACTATCATTAATCTAAGATTGTGTAAGATCATAAAACAATTCTATTGGTTCAAGGTTACTCTTATAAAACTAATTGACAATCTTATAACATTAAAAAAGTCCTACAACAATAAAATTATGTCGTAAGTTAACACTTTTTGTCTAAAATCTTCTTCAGTTCAAACATTTTATCGCCGAAACTCATCCGGTGAACATCTTTTAAAATTGTTTAAAAAATAAGAATAAAATAAAAAACTTTGAAATCTGGCTAGTTGTGTTGGTTCCCGTTGCTTAACTTGTATAATTATCATTGAAACTTCATAACAGTATTGAATATTTTCTGCAGTTGATAATTGTCATTATGGTCAATAGATTTGTTCTCGTTGCTGGAGTAACATTTATAAAATGTATTGATATTAATTTATATTATCAATGTAGCTGAAGTAGAATCTAATATAGGGAAATTGCCTTTAGAATCGCAGTGATACAAGATTCGAAGTTAAAAAGAAACTTCCAACCTTAGTAAAAGAAATAAATAACAATTAAATCCCGACCTCACTAAACAAATCAAAGAATTAAAAACTAAAATGAACAAAAGCAACATAATAGTAACCAAAGCTGAAAAAGGAGAAACTACAGTTATTTTAAATAAGCAAGATTACATTAAGAAAACAGAGGAATTTTTCTCAAATCCTACAAATCAAAATTCAACGAAACCTAAAGAAATTACTTAAAAATTCGTCTTTTCTCTTTAATGATCTAGAATGTCAGAAGCTGATAAATATGAATCCCAAAATACCAACAGCCAGAGCCATGCCTAAAATCCATAAAGCTAACATACCTATGCGACCTATAATTAACTGCATGAATAGCCCAACATATAAGACCTCTAAATTTATACATCATTTTTTGAAAAAGCACTATAAATTTTACAATAATTCTACAATTAATAATTCAATAGAATTCTGTGATAAACTAAATAAATTCGAACTGCAACCACATCATAAAATGTGTTCATATGATATAACTAACATGTACCCCTGCATACCGATCAACGAAACCATTAATATAATCAAAATAAATTTATTCAATCATAGTAAATTAAGTAAGTATGAAATAGAAGAATTCATAAATGTATTAAGATTTACTTTAAATAATAATTACTTCACATTTAATCAAAAGATACATCAGCAAATGTGCTTAGGAATGGGTGACCCTGCATCAGGTATACTAGCTAACATTTATATGGATCATTTAGAACACGTTAAAATTTTAAATAAATAACATAGATGGACTAAACCTTTGGCTGAGATACGTGGATGACACGTTTGTTATAATAGACAGTAAACTGAACAATAATGATAATATTTTGGATTTCTAAAATAAATTAGACTGTAATATAAAATTCACTAAGAAAGATGAAAGGAACAATTCATTAAGTTTCCTAGATATAAATGTAAAGAGAGCAGGAAACAAATTTGACTTCCAGATTTATAGAAAACCGACGTTTACTCCAGTAACGATCAAAAACGAGTCACTCCACCCCAACTCTCACAAACAGGCAGCATTTTTGAGTTTGGTTTACAGAGCCCTAAAAATTCCACTAACAAACAAGAATTTAAAGAAAGAACTTGATTTTATAAAAGATCTAGCACTCAATAACGGTTACAAAATAGAAATGATTAACAAAATCATTAATAAGGTGAAAATAAAATTGGCCAATAATCTTGTACCAGATAAAAATAAAAAATCCAAATTTACAACTTTCACATTTACTAACCCAGCTATATACCAAATCACTAATACTATCAAAAAACAAAATATTAACATTGCTTTCAAGACCCAAAACACGAACTGAAACGTTTTCTTCAACCACAATAAAGTTAATACAAATAGTAATCAATACCAAGGATCTGGAATATATAGGCTCACGTGCGCAGAGTGCAATTTTTCATACGTTGGCCAGACTGGCCGAAGCTTTATAATAAGATATCTAGAACATGTAAATGCAGCCAAACACAGGAAATATTCTGCAATGAGTACACACATGCAAGAAACTGGACACAGTTTTACAACTATTGAAAGGGATTTAAAAATCTTAAGAAGAGTAGAAAAAGGAAAAGAAATGACAGAATTGGAAAACATATACATTCATTTAGATCAACAATACAATAAAAATAAAAACCTAAATGACGAAATAGAAATAAAGAATCCCATCTTATTACAATTACTGGAACTAATACAAATACTCAAATCAGATATAAATAAATTCTATACACATTTTAATCCAATAAAAGTTAATGGCTTATTGACACAAACAAACTCAACTTCTCCCCTCACTTCCCCTAGACTATCCCCTCCACAGTCTACTGCAGCTACCAATGCGCCGCCTACCTTAACTTCCCCTTCCCCCTCCCCGCCAAAATGTAAACTCATCCACACTCACTCATACAACACAAGAAGTGCAAACAGGATAACAAGTAGTTCTCAAGAGGCTAGGAGTAACACCAAACAATTATGAAGCAGAAAGGAAAGTAAGTGACAATTCTTCCAATAAGATGTTATACAGAAACACAATCAAAACCATAAACATATAATTTTTTACTTTCATTACAGATACACCAACGAGCCATTATGGAACGTTCGAGAACATTTTAAATCCAATATCACATGAAAAAGTGTTTTATCAACAAGTTTGTTCACGAACAATTTTACCCCATTGATAATATAAATTAATATCAATACATTTTATAAATGTTACTCCAGCAACAAGAACAAATCTATCGACCATAATGACAATTATCAACTGCAGAAAATATTCAATACTGTTATGAAGTTTCAATGATAATTATACAAGTTAAGCAACGGGAACCAACACAACTAGCCAGATTTCGAAGTTTTTTATTTTATTCTTATTTTTTAAACAATTTTAAAAGATGTTCACCGGATGAGTTTTGGCGATAAAATGTTTGAACTGAAGAAGATTTTAGACAAAAAGTGTTAACTTACGACATAATTTTATTGTTGTATGACTTTTTTAATGTTATAAGATTGTCAATTAGTTTTATAAGAGTAATCTTGAACCAATAGAATTGTTTTATGATCTTACACAATCTTAGATTAATGATAGTTTGGCTGATGATGCTCACGAAAAGGAGCGAAACATGTACCATGTAAACATCATAATAAATATGTAAGTTTGTAATATATTTTTATTGTATTGAAAAGGTGGCAATTGGCAAACCTAAAGGAATTGTATCACAAGTAGATCTTCAATACGGACAAGGCAAATGAAGTTTATAACCTGCAAATACCACTTAGTCGAGCAGCTCGTCTCCTTTCTCCCAACTCCTCCCAGCCCAAACTTTGCAACATTTTCATAACGCCCAGAATGTTTATAGCTGAAGATGTTCAAAGTTTGAACGAAACATGTCGTATGTTTTAATAACAAAGCGATAAAATAAGGATGAGATCCTAATTTTTAAATTGCTCTTAATGTACTGAATAGGTGGAAATCAAAGTTTTATTGTTCTCCTTTACCAGAACCTGTATGCGGGATTTCCTATGGACAAGCCCGATACTACATAGGAAAATGGGTACAAAAGAAACAAATGGAAAACTGGAAAAATACTCCAGGATGCAGGCTTGCAGAGGAACTGATAAAAGGACCAAACAAGATACAGAACTGTTGAAACTCAGCAGAGAAAATGTAATATGGGCAGTAGGACTGTTAACAGGACACTGCCATCTGAAAAAACACCTACAGAGAATTGGAGTAATAAGAGACAACATATGTAGGAAATGCAATGAAGCAGACGAATCGGCTAAACACATACTTTTTGAATGTGAGGCGCAGGGTAGAATCAGTCTCTCCACTCTAGGACTACCAGGTGAAGAGAGCAGGTATATCTAGGTGGGAATGAAGGAAAAACATGGTAGCAAAAGATCTTAGAGATCGACGCTAATTAGGAACTAATATTTTAGAGGCCCCATGAAGAAAAGAGGAGTAAGACTATATTTGTGATACACATACAAACATTGAAAATAAGGTGAGGACACAGTTAAAATAAGCAAATGAAAAGTCTTTAAATCTTGTGTCGCGGCATGTTGGCGTCTTGTCAATCTTGAATCTTAAAATGAGGCAGTATAAACATGATATGAAACATGAAGTCCTGTTAAAACATGGATTAAAATGTTGTTGTATGCAGATAATTGCCCAATTATAAAACAACACGAGTGGCAATGCGAATAAAATTATATGCATATTGTACATAAAACAGTGTTATGATAATGCCACATTAAAATAGCTTCCTTGATTAAATGAAGAAGGTGGAATTATGTTGATGACGTAAGTTGAACTTTATTGTGTGTAGACAATATGGGCCTAAAATATGAAAAAATGAGTGAACTAAAGAAAAAATTCAATTGAAATGTAAACTGAGTGCCCATCTGGTCACTCACCTCCTTGCCCGTCCTGCGTCGACCACTCCACCTCAAGTATTAAAGCTAACTGACGTCCATGAAGGTCGTTGAGGACTGACTAGGAGGGGAGGTTGAGGGGAGTTTGATGTAAGGGGAGAGGTATAAGGCAAAGCATTACTCACACGCCTTCGTGTAAAGAATTCAATGATTATCTCCTCGAAAAGTATACCGATTTCCTCCAATATATCATTCAGATTATAAATCGGGTTGCATCTTTGATCAATATTTATAAAAATGTTTTCCAAAATATTCAATAGATTTCCTTTCCTTACTTAATTGGAGAATTTGAAGGTCTTGTTTTATGTCCGTAAATGTATGATTGGTATCGACCATATGAGAACCGAATGCCAAGAATCTGCTGTATTTTGACGCATTAACATGTTCCGATATAACTGGCGGAACATTGCTGGCACTTTAATTTGTGAACTCCCAATTTCTGAAATTTGCTATTGCAGTTATTGAGTGTGCTGATTATAGAAAAGATGAGCACTGTTGTTGGTTGTCTTGAAAGAAACTTTCATATGAATCGTCCAGTTGCAAAACCCATTATGTCCATTTCTTTCTCAAAATGAGTTATCACCGCCATTGTATGCAGGTCATCAAAATACATAATTCAGTAATGTAATACGTGAGCAAAGGCCACTTAATCCCTACGTTTAAAGGTGACAAATAACGGAACTGCTGCAGAAGTCGTTATATCCAGCATGTGTTATGCAGAAAAGCTCGTTATGTTCCAGAACCCTGTAAGAGGATCACACTTACACGTATATTTAAGCATGGGAAACCCAACCCTTCTCTGCTATTGTGCCAGTACCAGTGGAGGAAGGGGCTCCTCTTAAGAAAGAAAACCTCAACGACCTGCACACACAGCTGACCAAGCATAACGGTAAAGAGTGGATAAGGAACGTTCTACAAGACACTGTTCGACCAGCACTAAAATTTTAATAGTGAAATGCCAGACTATGATATTGATGTGGAAGATTTTGTTGAGGACAATAATGGATTGTTAATATAGCTGTATAAAATGTTACAGAACTTATAAAATGTTCTAAATGAGTGATGAGTTTTTGATGTAATCATTAAATCAAAGAGTAGGCATTAGATATCAAAACATTATATCCTAACCTTAAACTTATTTTCATTCATGCTATTTTTATAGTGTAATACTTTCAAATGTAGCTAATAAAACACTTTCACCATAAATTTGCACACACTATTCCACATACTACTGAACATATCTTTTATCTCCACAAAACTGCTGCAAAACTAATTATGTCCAAATGTTTTTCGCAAAAAAACATGGGTTCTATAAGTTGAATTTTGTGGAGATTTTGCGGTATGACGAAGATAAACGCTTACTGTTTAATTACAAACTTTCAACCTCTTATCTTTGTTGCATAACAAACTAGAGTTTTTTGCACATAACGGATTTTGCAATTGGACGACTCATATTAAGTTTCTTGAAATCATTCATCATTTCATATATTTTACTATGACTGTAGGTGGAAAGGGCGTAACTATCTTCTTTCTTTTTAGTGTCTTTGGTTAATGCCGAAAATGATTTCTTCTCGATTTTGTTAATAATTTTGTCCACAAATTGCCTGTTGAACCTGTTACTTTTAGCCATAAAATAAATAGTATCAAATTAATTTATATGATCTATTTCTGACATGGGTATATTATAAGCCCTGTAAATCATATTATAAAAGGAGACCCTCTTATGTGCTGCCAGGTGTATGGAATTTTGTCTAATTACATTCTCAGTTTGAATGGGTTTCTTGAATATTTTATACTTAAGTTTATTAGAGTCAAATAATTGTAATGTCAAGAAAATTTAATGCTTTATTATTTTCACTTTCGAAAGAAAATTTAATCTCTGAATCCATATTATTTAATTGTTCTAATACCTCCTCTCTATTAGTGATGCTGTGATCAATTACTGTAAACGTCTTGTCTACATATCTCAGCCAACATATTATTCCTTTAATGTTGTTGATTTTATTATTTTCAAGAAAATCCATGTAATTTCTCTCATAATTCCTGAAGCTGGGGTCCCCATTGGAAGACCTTCCTGTTTATATATGTGGCCATTAAAGGTGAAGTAATTATTAGCAGTGACAAACTCCAAGATATTAATAAAATCGGCTACCTCTTTGCCTACTTAAATTACTGTACGTAAGTAGATTGTTCTTTACAAGATTTATCGTTTTTGATACTGGAATATTCGGCAACATATTTTTGACATCAAATGATTACATCTTTTGGTCCGATTGCATGTTTAAATCTTTAGTACGATCACAAAATTATTTGGAATTCTTAATAGACTTGTTACCCTCAAACCTATAAGGTTTTAAAAAAAAAAATTGCGTATAAATCTACACATCTTGTATGCAAGGCTATTTTTGAAATTGATAATGGGTATTATTGGTATAATCTCTTTATGCACCTTCGGTAGTGCCCTAGCCATCAGGATACCCAGGTTCATGTTAATAAGTTTTTGAGACTCCCTTTCATTGAGGATGAAAGAATGTCATTTAAAAAGTTGTTTTAAGTTTCTTTGGATAATATTGGTCGGGTCTTCTTCTTTATTATATAATTTTGAATGAATTCTCTGTGAAAAAGGTTTTGGTTCTCTGTATGTATGATTCTTTACTCACAATGACCATAGAATTCTCTCTGTCTGCCTTAGTCAAAATCATATCATTCTCCTTAATTTTCTCTTTCAATGAACCTATTATTTGGTTATGATGTGAAGAAACTCCATCTTTGTTGTTATTTATTAAATTAGAAAGTTTTTTCTTAATATTAAATCAAGCCTCAGTTTGGTTCTCTATCGGTATCTTTTGTATTGCATTTTCAGCTTCTGCCGTGATTGTGATTGCGTCTTTAAGTTTGAATTGAATGGGCCGATTGAATTTGGGACTTTTCTCCATAACATTTCCGACTTATCAGAACAGGTTTTGAAAAATTGATAACAGGCTCTTGAAATACAGGAATGATTGAATGAGTCTGATTGTTATGATCCATAGACGAGGGAGAATCAGCCTCAGTTCTCTTACTATTGCGCCTAAGTGTATTAGCTTTGTTGACTAACTTGTTCTGTTTATCTACACATGTAGTCAGTCTTTTCAATAAAGACAATTACAGTACTGTAGAGGTGGAATTACAATTTTAAATCTTCACAAGTTGATATTGTCTAAATGTCATGTTGTTTGAATGACTCATCTATGATGATTAGGTTTTCTTTCTGATGGTCTCTTTTGATTGGTTCTTCTACCAAGCTCGATAGCTGCAGTCGCCAACGTGCGGCCAATATCCAGTATTCGGGAGATAGTGGGTTCGAACCCCACAGTCGGCAGTTCTGAGGTGTTTTTCCATGGTTTCCAATTTTCACACCAGGCGAATGCTGGGGCTGTACCTTAATTAAGGCCACAGCTGATTCCTTCACACTCCTAGCCCATCATCTCCATAAGACCTATCTGTGTCGGTGCGACGTAAAGCAACTTGTGGAGAGAGAGAAAAAAAAAAACCTCTTGAATCTTCTAATTTCTTTGGCCGCTTGTCTTCAAGAGCAATGGTTAGTTCTTCTCAAGAATTTTCGGTTACCTTTGGTTGGTCAAAATATATGCTTATTTACATAGTTTAAGCCCACATTCGAGCACTTAAATCAATCCATATACACTACAGTCTTCACAATATTAGTTGTAATGTTTTCTCAACTTCCTCTTCTGTTTCCAGAACTACTTCATTTTTTATGACCTGGCCGCCCTCTCTTATCTGTAATGGTGTACTGCTTTCGTCTGACTGTTTTTAATTTCTAGTCTTGTATCTCTACTTCTCAGAATCCTCTTCTCTTTTCTCTCCGAAATTTGTTTCATTGTTATATTCAGTTCTTATAAATCATTCTGGACCTCAACGAACCAGTTGTTCTTGGTTTTACTTTTCCAAAAGAAATATTGTTTCAGTAGCCTGGTCTCTGGTAGTATTACTATGTGGCTGAAAAAGGCAATTCTCCTTTTTTGCATTGTATCCACAATTGATTCATTTTCCCGATAGACTATTTCATTAAGCAGCAGTCTCCATTGTCCATTTACTTGATGTTTTTTATTGATGATTATCCTGATGATCCTTCCGTCTATTTTTTGGATTTTATCCGTTGTTGCTTGGGTATTCAACTTAAACAGAGTTTCACTTGCATAAGTTGCTTCAGGTTAAACTACTGAACCATAATGTTTCAATTTGGCATTTATTGACAGAGATTTCGTATATGTAGACCCTGTTATTCGTTGTGCTTGTCTCAGTTTTGTTGTTCTGTATTCTATTGAGGCTTTCTCATTTAGGTTCCAAGTTATAATTTCCCCAAGATACTTGAACTTTTTTTACAATCTTAATTTGTTTGTTATGATTTACTTGAATGACTGTGTCCACCTCAAAGGTTGGCATAATTTCTGTCTTTTCAAATGAAATTTGTAATCCCACTTTTGCTGCAATGTTTTCTAGTTGTTCAATTTGGACTTGAGCCTTTTCCACACTATTTGTCAGTAGTGCAAGATTGTCTGCAAATGCTAAGCAGTTTAGTTTTATATTTCTACCAATCTTGATGTTCGGTTGGCATTTCTTTCTCCATTCTCGCATGACCTTCTCCAGTAAACAATTAAACAAAAGAGGTGAGGGACCATCCCCCTGCCGATTGTAAATGGCTCTGACAATTCTAGTCTAAATTTAACTTTTGCTTTAGTATTCTTGAGAGTGATTCCAATAAGGTTGATCAGTTTTCTGTGAACACCAAATTCTTGAAAGGTATTCAATAATGACTCCCGATGAATAATGTCATAAGCTTTCTTGAAGTCAACAGAAGTGACAACTAGGTTGTTACTTCGAGCTCTTTGATGCTTTATAATCCACTTAAAACTAATGATTGATCTGGACAACTTCTGCCTGGCCGAAATCCTCCTTGGTCCAGTTGTTCCTGTATTCTGGAGTGAATAATTTTGCAAAAGATCTTATATGTGACATCAACAAGGGATATCCCTCTATATTTATTGGGATCTGACCTATCACCTTTCTTGTGTAGGGGGTGGATTATTGCCGAGTTCCATTCCTCAGGCATTTTTTCAGAGTTCCATATGTCAATTATAAGTTTATGTAAGTTTCGGAGAGTTTGATCATTGGCATTCTTCCATAATTCTGAAACCAACTGATTTTCTTGAGCAAGTTATCGGCTATGTTGGTGGCATAACCTTTTCTACTGGTGTTTTATTTTTTGTTTAGGGTCAAACTGCAGATATTCTCTTGGGTCTGTGCAGTTGAGTAAGTTTTTGAAGTAGACTGCCAAGATATTTGCATTGTCTTGGCTGCTATGTGCCATTTTCCCATTTTCATTTCTCAGCATAAGTGTTGGTGAAGTATACTTAGACTGATACTGTTTAAACGTCTTGTAATAATCCCTAGTTTTATGTTGCTTGAATGATTCATCTATTGTTCTGAGCATTTCATTCTGATGATTCCTTTTAATTCTTTTAATTTCTTTAGCAGCTTGTATAAATATATATATATGCAACTATTGTATTATATATATAAAGTTGATCTTGGCCTATAGGTAGGCGGAACAAAATGTTGTTTGCGCTGAATGTGCAAATAGCTAACTATGGGCCTTCTCTATTCTCTAAGTACTGTCAACAAATGCCTATAGTTGGCGTCAACTCAAGTCCTAAACGGTCTCTTTGATGTTATACCAGTAGTCAATTGAAGAACCGAGGAAAATAACCTTCCACATGTGAGCACTTACTCTCTTTGCCTTTCTCCAACTCTGTTCTCCTCCTGAACCTGGCAGGTAATATAATCGGCTTTTACATAACATGCATAACATCAAAGGGACCACCCGCGACTTGAGTTGACTCAGAGAATAGACCGTTCATTTCTACTAAGGTCTTTACAGACACACACAATTTTCTGTAATATGTTATGTCTCCATGTTTCTGTATTCTTGTATATATATATAAATACCTCCGTTCACTTCCAACAATAAAGTACAGAAGGGTTGCACGGTTCGTCTCCCCTCGCCGACTCCTCCTTCAGCTAACACCCGTGCTGTTCTTCGTACACGCAGTACCGCCCAGCCTATATAAAGCCGGGACTGGAGCAGCTCGGGGTCAGTCACAGGAGGAGCCAGCAATGATTTTGTCTTTGTTTAAATTTTATCACACTGCAAAATGTTTAGACTAAAAGGACCACAACCTCACTATGAACATTTATTGTTTGTTTCTGTCTTATCTCATTTCTTTTCATTCTTTTCTTTATAGGTTTTAACACACCTTTTAGCTTCAATTCTGTAAGAATGTTTACTTTTTTCACTGAAGATGTCTCACACGAGTTGATTATTATTCCATCTAATGATGGAAATGTGTATATATTGAATTGTTTTTTTATTTCTGTCATGTCTTTTGGTTTTCATTTATTCCTTCATTATGTTTTTAACACAGTTTTAGCTTCTATAATGTAAATAACTTTTAACCCCCTTTTTTCACTGAAGATGGCTCAAACGATTTGAACCATACTTGACTATCTAACGATGGAGTCGTGTTTGGAGGACATATTAAATTTGATAATTTTCTTAATTTATTTCATGGGTGAGGGAAAATCTCACCATGCAACCGCTTCCATTCCTAGTAATCTTGCATCCTGTGCTGAGTTACAAAGAGTTTAATGATGTTGAGCATAAATTTCATGTTGTTGATGTGAAAAAAAAAAAGTTTGTTCATCAAATTATTTGGGGAGTTGTATTTGTACATGTAGTATCTTTCTAAAATTACTTACATGCAATTGTAACTTTTGTTGAAATACATTATTCGGCTTTTATACCGATATTACTATTATAGTCTTATAATATAATATGATATAATATGATATAATTCTTAAACATGGTCTGTTTAGCCCTCTGAAGAACACTCTTGTCTCATACTTGATGGAAGAAGTTGGATGTTTTGTGCACCCTGTTTAACACTTTCTTCTTGGCACTTCCATCATTTGACATTGTACTCCTCAAATATTTAAAGGTATTCATTTACACTTTCAATCTTCTCTCCCTCCAGGGTAAGGTTACAAGGTGTATTTGTTCTTCTAACTTTCATTACCACTGTTCTGCTCTTGTTCACAGTTAACTTATATTCTTAAACTTGGTGTTTGAAAGATCCAATCTCCTCTGAACATCTCTCTCAGTTTCTCCCCAAATGGCAACATCAGCAAAAAACAAATCTATTAAGATCTTCCTTATCTATGAGCTACTTTAAAATAATACCCATAAGTGAAATGAAAAACAAAGGGGGAAAAGAAATCTTTCTTGGACACCTATTCTCGTTTTAAACCACTGAGATCTTCAATCTCCTACTTGTGCACTACTCTCACAACCATCCTACAACATCTGAACTTTTTTAATTAGGGCTTCTGGGATGTTATGTTTTTCTAAATATTCCCACTTGTCATATGCTTTTTCCAAATCCAAAAGAACACCATTATCAAGTCGTTCCCTTTTCCACAAAACTCTTCCATTAACTGTCTGGGTGAAAAATTAGGTCTGTGGTTCCTATATTCCTTCTAGCATGTTGTTCCTCTTCAAATTGGTCATCCATTATTTCTCTCAGCCTCTGCTCTATTATCAGATGGATTTAATTACCTCATGTTTTAAGCTCAATTCATAAGTGGAAGTGTGTAGAAAGAAATATGGCTGAACATTCAAGTGAAGCAAAAACACCAACCTTATGTTCATGAAATGAGAATAGACAGCCAAGTATCCTGTCTCATTGCGTGTTACAAAACTTTCCGGTTCTACCTTTTATCAATCTGAAAGTAAAAATACCACATGATTCACCAATTTTTCATCTTGCAGCCTAGCTTGCTTCGTGTGCATTTGGGTGCCACAACTTCCTGAATGTACCATCTATCAGTCTGAAAGTAAAAATACAACGGGCACGATTCACTAATTGGAGGGCCATGAAACATTTAAAAGGCAATCAAGATTCAGCTAGTAGCTCTTTACTTTGCTGGCTGCATTTGTGAATTTAACTACATTCTGTTCTTAATTCCCCACTTGCAAATAAATTGTTATAATAATTTATAAAATTTTAAGAGAAAGAGTAATTCCAAGGACCATCACCACCACCGTTCAACACTTCTCCCAATTTCCAATGGGATCTTCATAATTTAGGTTTGTTTTAAAATTGATCAACCAAGCGAATTGGCCACATAGTTAATGTCGTGAAGCTTTGAGCTTGCATTGGGGATGTGGTGGGTTCTAATCCATCTGCAGCCCTGAAGAAGACTTACTGTGGTTTACCATTTTCAAATCAGGCAAATTCTGGGGCTATACATTAAGGCCATGGCTGCTTCCTTACCAATCCTAGCCCTTCTCCCATCTTTGTGTTATCAAAAACCTTCAATGCGTTAGTGCAACATTAGACCACTAGAAAGTTTAATTAAAATGAAAATATGGTGGAAATCTGAACTTCTATGACATACCAATATATTTTCTTACGCTAGGATTATGTCGTTCAAGCAGAGCAAACCTGCAGAGTTATCACTTCGACAACTGTCTGAGCAGCCATGATGTTTGAGCTTAGATCAAATTTTCTTAATTCAACTCCATTTTTATTATCGATCTGTATTTCCAAGTAACCTATTTTTCTCTCAACTGTAGGCTTTCAGCAGACACCAAGAAAGCATGTAATTTTAATATATTTTTATTTTCTTTGTTCCCTTATGGAACAGAGAATAAAACAGATGTTGATTCCCATTGGGTGGCCAGGCAGGCATCAATTTTTGAAAATAAGACAAAGTCTCTCATAGTGCATTGGCACTGTCGGTGGCTCCAAGTAGCCTATGCAGTGGCCTCCACGGTATTCACCAGCCATGTGTCTTGGTGGGTGTGCTATTTAACGACTGATGAGCCCAACTTAGCACACTGACAACCAGGAATGAGTTATCTGGAAAATTTACAATGTCCGATAACGGACCAACTATATTGGAGAATAAAACATACAGAACATTCTAGAAGAGAGCAAGATTGTGAAGGTTGGAGACGTAACTTAACTTTGTTTCATCTCCTCTCTTTTTTTAAAATTTATATTTCTAGGGTAGAAAATATATGTTTAGTCTGTATGTTGAGCATTCAGCCTAAAGGCTACTTTGATCCTCAATAGTTCCACCATCAGCTGTCATAGATGGCCTAAGTGTCAATGAAAAGGCATACTAAGGAATTGCATTTTTCTTATGTATTTACTGCTACTTTTGTTTTTGTTTCCATGCAAGGCCATTGATTTTCTAGTTTATTAGGGTTAGATCAAAATACTGTTCTTTACGACCAAATGAACTATTAGGAATATTGTGTATTTTACTGGGTAAAGACATGTCTGCCATTTCACCAATAACTATTCCTTACTTGATGTGGATCATGTGTTCTTTGATGCTATAAAGTATCTCTTCCAATATCCCAGACCACTACACTCGAGGTGTATTCACTCAATGATACTAGGGATGATGGTGGCTCAGTGAAAGATGTGATAAACAACAGATGAATACTATGTAATTAAAGCTTGGCTGGATATATTATAGCGAGTGAGGTCCAGGAAAACTCTCTGCTGCCATTTTATCACGTTAACAAAACTGAATTCTCCTTCACAAGATACTCCTGTTACTGCAATGCATCCAACTTCGTAAAGAACTTTCTTCAGCTCACTGAAATGCTCAGAAAACTTGTGTCGAATTTTTAACTGTTCACTAAATCCCTACAAGGGTATTTACCCTTGTTTCACAGTTTACCTAAGTTGAAGCCATTCTGATAACAAAATTTCCTTGTATATATCACCTGCAATTCACAAAAACAGTGTTAATTTAAATATTTCCTCATAGCCTTAAAATGCCGTTTGGGTGTTTTCTTGAGGCAGGCACAAGAAATCCAGATCATGATACTGGAGCCTACTTCATTCTCAACAGTATCAAGTTGGTACTTCAAGTAGGGAATTGTACTTCAGACTGCCAGTAGCAAGTGAAATATTCAAGGGCTGCATTGCTGCATGTTCTATCTTGCAGTGCATACATATCCACTGCCAACTTTACAAAACCAAAAATCAGGAGATTTTGATATGAAAATCAGGAAAAATCAGGAGATACAATTTGTCAAAACGGCTTATTCTACAGGTCTTGCACAATACAGTATTATGATATATTTGTAACACTTATTGTCTCAAAGGCTGACTGTTGCAATACGAGCCTACAAGGCTAAAAATTACACATCTCTATTCGCTCACAGGAAGTATGCGAGTAAGATGATCGGTCTCTGATAAGCGTTCCAAAAATAGTATTAATTCATGCTCCATATGTGTAAATCAGTCTTGCCATTACTTAGCAAATGCATTGATTAATATATTGCATCAAGCGCTTGTGCGATTATGCGAAGCGCAATGCTATTTGTATCAAATAACTAGCTGATGTAGCCGTGCTTCGCTACGGAATTCTCAGAAAGGCTGTCCTTACAGTTTTTCCAACTGAAGTCAATAGTCAACATAGGTCATTACAATGGTGTCAGTATGAATGTCGTGATTAAACCAATGCGGTCGTATGAAATATTCGATAAAATGAAAAACAGCACATTTTCTTACTTTAAAAAAAAAGTACTACGGAGTCGATCAAACAGTTCAAAGTTCCAGATCTAGAATGACCAGGCAGCAAAAAACCATGAACACTCCTGTGTAATTATTCCATTTGAGTGTGGACACTGCTCATTCCAATCACTGCTTCAGAGTAGGGATCGAATAGCTGGAATACTATGATGATCCAGTGTGTTACATACCAGTAGTATCAGAAAATGTATTAACCAGAGGAATGGCATGCTAAAGAAGAGAGATCTCTAACTCCCCAGCTACTTCCCGCTAATATTCAGGCAGGCTGTTATACTCCATACACCGAGGCAGCAGTAATCCCAATTATCTGAGATAAATGGCAGCAGAATACACAAAGCACATCACAACAAACAATGGTCAATGTAATGTTATTGTTGATAAATACAGTTGAACCCGACTTATACGTATATCAAGGGGAAGAGAAAAACCTACTGCAACTCAGAATTACTTAGAAATCAGACTTACACAAAACATCACATATTTACTGAAAAACCAATGGAATAGACCTACATATGTAAATCCTTGCATATAAAAAATACATTAAGACAGAAAATATTATTTTGAACTTGGTCCAGCCTTAAAGAAATAAGATAGTTTGGCTTGTTTCACTTTTCTTGCATTAAGAATATAAACCTCCTTTTGCATAATGGTTTTAAAGCATTTTCACTACAACTTTTCACACTGATGCAATGACTACACACATCGGTTACACGTAACTCTTCATCCAGTTCAAGTTTTTCAAGATTCAAGTCGTTATCTCCATCTGCATCACTGTCACTATCACTTGTAGCTGGTCCATCACCACCGCGTTGTTGGCATACATCAGCAATAATCTCTTCATCCGGTAGTTCTCCACATACAGCCAGATTATCATCGAAATGCACAAGAGTTACAAAGCATTATTCCGTATTGAAGAATAGCTAATCACAAAGTTTATACAAAGAGTAATTTTTAATACTACCAATTCAATACAATTTATTCCACTATTGTGTGGTTAAATACACATCAAAGAAAGGACAATAAGTTTCACCTTTTCAATACTATATATTGTGTGAAAGTTTTACATTAAAGTTAAAACATAACAACTTTTGTACATTCGGTACCGGTTTCGACAGATTCCCTGCCATCATCAGCCGAGAATAATTAAACAAAGACAAGTATAGATCATGATTCTTATATATATATACCATTTTAATCATATAATGTATATTTTTAATCCACCATTGTAATCACACCATAAGAATCATGATCTATACTTGTCTTTGTTTAATTATTCTCGGCTGATGATGACAGGGAATCTGTCGAAACCGGTACCGAATGTACAAAAGTTGTGATGTTTTAACTGTAATGTAAAACTTTCACACAATATATAGTATTGAAAAGGTGGAACTTATTGTCCTTTCTTTGATGTAAATCTTGTTTCAATACGGAACCTAAATATGAAATTCTTAACGTTAAATGTTAAATACACATGGAAATTACTAGAAATTTGAAGGGTACATGTTTCGCCCACTGTTTATTGGGCATCATCAGCCTTAATCAATCTTAAAACACACATGGTCTAAGGAGTCATAATAATTTACATAAAATGTATTGAAGAATATTTACAAGTGTTAATACTGTGGATGCAAAATGTTTACAGTACAAAAATATTCAATAAAACAGAACTTATGCTAAAATCACTTTGAAAAATTGAAACGTTCATCTAAAAGTAATTGTCACACATTGTTTTTTAACACGTTGAGTGCCAGACCGACTTTCATAGGCTTGCCGTCTAGTGCCGTGAGCTAATAACATAGAGTTACTCCCTGGTGCCAAAACGTTCACAGGCTTAACCAAGCAAATGATCGCTGATATGAGGATATATTTATAATATATTAGGTTAACTTATTATGTATATTAGGTAAAATATTGCGACCCCATATGGGGTCGTATTGGTCATTACGAACTGTACACGTACACGCGCCCCCATATGGGGTCGTACTTATACAGTAGTTACTGTCCCGACGCTCGGTTATACTTACATTTTCCTTTGCGGGGACGCGATGTGCTGATGATTATGATAGATATGTTATCTTGTTCATACTGGAGCCGTTAAAAAGTACGAACTCCGATTTAAGGTCAGGAAATGTTTGTAAATGACGATCTTCCGATTTTAGGTTAGGAAATTTTCGTATAGAATATAGTTATATAAAGTAGTGAAAATCATGTGAATTTGGTAAATTAGGATGTAACAGAATAATATTATAAGAAGAATTAGTAGTTACGGAATAATGAATAAGTATACCATTTTTTTGTATATCTTTCAATTTGAGTAAGAGAAGCTGGCAGCGCTGGTTGTGCACAGGGGAAACCAGTGACTATATCGTTGAAGACGGTCATAATTGTTGCAACAGCTGGCTTGGAAACCAGGAGTACAGTGGGGAACTGTGTGCTGAAGACTGTAATTCATGAATGTGGTTGAACGTGCGAGATCGATATTTGCTGTATACTGGGTTCAAAATCACTGTAACTACATACTTCGTCTACATCATCATTGTCCGACTTGTTCGATATATCGTCCAAACAGTCTGCACAAAGTCTTTTACTGCTCGATTTACTCATAACGACTTAAAAAAGAAAAGGAAACTCACAGCACTGCACACTTACATAAACAACCAGTGCGTGAGATAGACAATGACTTTGTCACCCTACAAAGAACTCTTGACGTACCCATATGGGGTCGCGCCAAAACAGGAATTGAGAAATGGAAGGTGGACCATGCACGTACTTTAAATAGACGACCAGCAGATGGGAGGAAGAGACTTTATACATCTTCGAAACACATACTTACTGCGGACCCAAATGGGTTCGCACAGTTATTTATTTAGAACGAACGTACGACCCCATATGGGGACGTGAAGTTCAAAAACTTAGCTACTCTCACGTACCCATATGGGGTCGTATGGCACTCAACGTGTTAAAAAATAATCTATGTCTGACACTGAAATGGATCTTTTTGATAAAAAGCTTGAAAAATATATACTAATTTGGAAAACAGAATATAAAAAAATAAGGCATCACAGTACAAGAACAAGACGTTTAAAAGATACAGTATTTGCTCATGTTTGAGGCCAAAATTTAAAATAAGGATGAAAATATGTAGTCGAATGGGAGGGGGTATAGATTAAGACATCTTTGAAAGTTGGATAAAAATCATAGTATGTCTTGGAGTGCTAAAAAACATCGAAGAATTTGCCGTAAACGCTGCTAAAAATAACCAATTAAAAGAAGGTAGGTTGGACGACAATTTCGTGACCAGAAAATGCCTCATGTAGACGTGGATGTCCGTAGTAAACAATGTTGTCAATTTATTCTCAAGACGTAACTTACGTCCTAATCTATCTGCAGCATTAGTCTGTTTGAAGTTCTAGGACTAGAAGTAGTAACTTCAAACAGACTAATGCTGCAGATACATTAGGACATAAGTTACATCTTGAGAATAAATTGGCAACATTGTTTACTACGGACATCCACGTCTACATGAGGTATTTTCTGGTCACACGAAATTGTCGTCCAACCTACCTTCTTTTAATTGAATATTTTTAGCAGCGTTTACTGCAAATTCTTCGATATTTTTTAGCACTTCAAGACATACTATGATTTTTATCCAACTTTCAAAGACGTCAATCTATACCCCCTCCCATTCGACTACATATTTTCATCCTTATTTTAAATTTTGGCCTCAAACATGAGCAAATACCCCCTCCCATTCGACTACATATTTTCATCCTTATTTTAAATTTTGGCCTCAAACATGAGCAAATACTGTATCTTTTAAACGTCTTGTTCTTGTACTGTGATGCCTTATTTTTTATATTCTGTTTTCCAAATGTAATATATATTATTCAAGCTTTTTATGAAAAAGATCCATTTCAGTGTCAGACATAGATTATATTTTTTTTAAACAATGTGTGACAATTACTTTTATACGAACGTTTCAATTTTTCAGAGTGATTTTAGCATAAGTTGTTTTATTCAATATTTTTGTAATGTAAACATGCTTCATGAATTTACCGAGCTCAGAACACTTTAAGCAAGCCTCGGACCTATGGGAGTAATGGAGTCCCACTCCCATTTGACAGGCGAGGGACTCCTTGGAAACAACTTGGCGAACGAAATGGAATTCGATGGGGAGCTATCAATATTAATGGGACTTATGGAAGAAAGAAGGTAGAACTGGCTGAGTCAGCAAAGAGGATGCATCTGGATGTGCTAGGAGTAAGTGATATTCGGGTAAGGGGAGATAAGGAGGAAGAGATAGGAGATTATAAAGTGTATTTGACGGGTGTTAGAAAGGGAAGGGCAGAGTCTGGGGTAGGGCTCTTTATCAGGAATACCATTGCACGCAACATAGTTTCGGTTAGGCACGTAAATGAGCGAATGATGTGGGTAGATTTGTCAGTGGGAGGAATTAGGACAAGAATTGTGTCTGTGTATTCACCATGTGAGGGTGCAGATGAGGATGAAGTTGACTAGTTTTATGAAGCATTGAGTGACATTGTGGTCAGGGTCAACAGCAAGGATAGAATAGTGCTAATGGGCGATTTCAATGCGAAAGTTGGGAATAGAACTGAAGGATACGAAAGGGTGATTGGTAAATGTGGGGAAGATATGGAAGCTAATGGGAATGGGAAGCGTTTGCTGGACTTCTGTGCTAGTATGGGTTTAGCTGTTACGAATACATTCTTCAAGCATAAGGCTATTCACCGCTACACATGGGAGGCTAGGGGTACCAGATCCATAATAGACTATATCTTAACAGACTTTGAATTCAGGAAATCTTTTAGGAATGTACGAGTTTTTCGGGGATTTTTCGATGATACAGACCACTATCTGATCTGTAGTGAACTAAGTATCTTTATTGATGGTTATGAATTTCATGTTTTTGGTCCGTATTGAACAATATATAAGTAATAATAATAATAACTTAAATGTTTCCACCTTTTCAATACAATATATTCACAAATTTACAAAATTATACGGTACTAGTTTCGACCCATCTAGGGGTCATCATCAGCCGTATTGAAGCAAAGATCATTTGTGGCGAAATCCTAAGACAATATTATTTTAAAGAATAACAAGTGAAATGAGATGTTATGGTAATAGTTAATAATACAAGGAATATACATAATAAGAGGTTTTTAACAAAGAATAAAGTATAAATGGGGTGTTGTAAAAATTATAATCATGGAAATCAGTAAGTTCTTGTATTGAAATGAAATATGGCTTAGGAAGAGGGCTTAAGGTGGGGCTGAAGGGTGCGGGAGAAAGTGTAATTGTCTTGGAAAAGTACCTTTGATTAAATTTAGGATTGAGTTTAGGTTGGCTGCATTATTGTTTCTGAGGAAAGTGATAAATAGATCGAAGAGTATGTTGGGTTTCTCTGAGATTTCATTGAGATTGTGACTGGCATTAAAGTATTGGTCTAGGTGTATGTAGTAATTTTCCATTATGTTCAGTAAAGGGCCCTTGTTTGCTAATACGAGGATGTCCATGTCTTGTTCAATATTGGTGAAATTATGGTTATAATCTTGCATGTGTTGGCCGATGGCTGAAAACTTGTTGTATTTTATTGCGTTAGTGTGCTCGTGGTATCTGATAATGAAGTTTCTCCCGGTTTGCCCGATGTAGGTTTTTTTACAGGTGGTACATTTGATCCTATAAACTCCTGATTTTAAAAAACTGCTGGTCTTGTTGATGTGTGAAGTATTGTATAAAACATTCAATACTTCACACATCAACAAGACCAGCAGTTTTTTAAAATCAGGAGTTTATAGGATCAAATGTACCACCTGTAAAAAAACCTACATCGGGCAAACCGGGAGAAACTTCATTATCAGATACCACGAGCACACTAACGCAATAAAATACAACAAGTTTTCAGCCATCGGCCAACACATGCAAGATTATAACCATAATTTCACCAATATTGAACAAGACATGGACATCCTCGTATTAGCAAACAAGGGCCCTTTACTGAACATAATGGAAAATTACTACATACACCTAGACCAATACTTTAATGCCAGTCACAATCTCAATGAAATCTCAGAGAAACCCAACATACTCTTCGATCTATTTATCACTTTCCTCAGAAACAATAATGCAGCCAACCTAAACTCAATCCTAAATTTAATCAAAGGTACTTTTCCAAGACAATTACACTTTCTCCCGCACCCTTCAGCCCCACCTTAAGCCCTCTTCCTAAGCCATATTTCATTTCAATACAAGAACTTACTGATTTCCATGATTATAATTTTTACAACACCCCATTTATACTTTATTCTTTGTTAAAAACCTCTTATTATGTATATTCCTTGTATTATTAACTATTACCATAACATCTCATTTCACTTGTTATTCTTTAAAATAATATTGTCTTAGGATTTCGCCACAAATGATCTTTGCTTCAATACGGCTGATGATGACCCCTAGATGGGTCGAAACTAGTACCGTATAATTTTGTAAATTTGTGAATATATTGTATTGAAAAGGTGGAAACATTTAAGTTATTATTATTATTACTTAAGTATCTTTAGGCCTAGGGTAGAGAAAGTGAAATCTGTCTGCAAACGAATAAGGGTAGAAAATCTCCATGACGAGGAAATTAGACAGAAGTACACGGATATGATTAGTGAGAAGTTTCGAACAGTAGACAGTAAGCAGGTTCAGGATATAGAAAGTGAATGGGTGGCATACAGGGATGCTGTAGTAGAAACAGCAAGGGAATGCCTAGGAACAACTGTGTGTAAAGATGGGAAAAGGCGTACATCTTGGTGGGATGATGAAGTGAGAGCAGCCTGTAAACGTAAAAAGAAGGCTTATCAGAAATGGCTCCAAACAAGGGCCAAGGCAGACAGGGATTTGTACGTAGATGAAAGAAACAGAGCGAAACAAATAGTTGTTGAATCCAAAAAGAAGTCATGGGAAGATTTTGGTAATAACCAGGAAAGGCTAGGTCAAGCAGCAGGGAAACCTTTCTGGACAGAAATAAAGAATCTTAGGAAGGGAGGGAAAAAGGAAATGAACAGTGTTTTGAGTAATTCAGGTGAACTCATGATAGATCCCAGGGAATCACTGGAGAGGTGGAGGGAATATTTTGAACATCTTCTCAATGTAAAAGGAAATCATCATGGTGGTGTTGCAAACAGCCAAGCTCATGAGGAGGAGGAAAATGATGTTGGTGAAATTATGCTTGAGGAAGTGGAAAGGATAGTAAATAAACTCCATTGTCATAAGGCAGCAGGAATAGATGAAATTAGACCTGAAATGGTGAAGTATAGTGGGAAGGCAGGGATGAAATGGCTTCACAGAGTAGTAAAATTAGCGTGAAGTGTTGGTAAGGTACCTTCAGATTGGACAAAAGCAGTAATTGCACCTATCTATAAACAAGGGAACAGGAAGGATTGCAATAACTATCGAGGTATCTCATTGATTAGTATATCAGGCAAAGTATTCACTGGCATCTTGGAAGGGAGGGTGCGATCAGTCGTTGAGAGAAAGTTGGATGAAAACCAGTGTGGTTTCAGACCACAGAGAGGCTGTCAGGATCAGATTTTCATTATGCGGCAGATAACTGAAAAATGCTACGAGAGGAATAGGTAGTTGTGTTTATGTTTCGTAGATCTAGAGAAAGCATATGACAGGGTACCGAGGGAAAAGATGTTCACTATACTGGGGGACTATGGAATTAAAGGTAGATTATTAAAATCAATCAAAGGCATTTATGTTGACAATTGGGCTTCAGTGAGAATTGATGGTAGAATGAGTTCTTGGTTCAGGGTACTTACAGGAGTTAGACAAGGCTGTAATCTTTCACCTTTGCTGTTTGTAGTTTACATGAATCATATGCTGAAAGGTATAAAATGGCAGGGAGGGATTCAGTTAGGTGGAAATGTAGTAAATAGTTTGGCCTATGCTGACGACTTGGTCTTAATGGCAGACTGTGCCGAAAGCCTGCAGTCTAACATCTTGGAACTTGAAAATAGGTGCAATGAGTATGGTATGAAAATTAGCCTCTCGAAGACTAAATTGATGTCAGTAGGTAAGAAATTGAACAGAATTGAATGTCAGATTGGTGATACAAAGCTAGAACAGGTCGATAATTTCAAGTATTTGGGTTGTGTTTTTTCCCAGGATGGTAATATAGTAAGCGAGATTGAATCAAGGTGTAGTAAAGCTAATGCAGTGAGCTCGCAGTTGCGATCAGCAGTATTCTGTAAGAAGGAAGTCAGCTCCCAGACGAAACTATCTTTACATCGGTCTGTTTTCAGACCAACTTTGCTTTACGGGAGCGAAAGCTGGGTGGACTCAGGATATCTTATTCATAAGTTAGAAGTAACAGACATGAAAGTAGCAAGAATGATTGCTGGTACAAACAGGTGGGAACAATGGCAGGAGGGCACTCGGAATGAGGAGATAAAGGCTAATTTAGGAATGAATTCGATGGATGAAGCTGTACGCATAAACTGGCTTCGGTGGTGGGGTCATGTGAGGCGAATGGAGGAGGATAGGTTACCTAGGAGAATAATGGACTCTGTTATGGAGGGTAAGAGAAGTAGAGGGAGACCAAGACAACGATGGTTAGACTCTGTTTCTAACGATTTAAAAATAAGAGTTATAGAACTAAATGAGGCCACAACACTAGTTGCAAATCGAGGATTGTGGCGACGTTTAGTAAATTCTCAGAGGCTTGCAGACTGAACGCTGAAAGGCAGAACAGTCTATAATGATAATGTATGTATGTATGTAAACATTTTGCATCCACAGTACAAACACTTTTAAATATTCTTCAATACGTTTTATGTAAATTATTATGACTCCTTAGACCATGTGTGTTTTAAGATTGATTGAGGCTGATGATGCCCAATAAACAGTGGGCGAAACATGTACCCTTCAAATTTCTGGTAATTTCCATGTGTATTTAACCACACAATAGTGGAATAAATTGTATTGAATAGGTGGTATTAAAATTACTCCTTGTATAAACATTGTGATGCACTAAAGTATTGAATTCTACACCCTCCAGCAGCATTAGCTCATTGCCTTACAAAACTTCGTCCCCATAATCATCATTAGAGGCAGCCTCTTCTAGTAAGACACCAGCTTTGCGGAAACAGTTGCCAATTGTGGAGGATGACAACTGCTTCCAGGCAGCTGAAAGAAGTTCATGGCTTGTAGCAAATTAATGGAGAGTGGTTCATTTCCTGCATCACTCAAGTGTTATTAAATGTTGAACTGGCATTTTTCTATAATACACTTTGAAATATGCAATGATGACCAAATCAAACGGTTTCAGAACACTGGTGCAATTAAGAGGGAAAAATCCACTCGTATATTCTCCAGAACGATTTGAGGTGGATGTGCTGCACATCGATCTATAAGAAGAAGGATCTTCTGTTTCTTTTTTCATTTTTATGTCCAGATTTTTAACCACTGTTCCATTAGAAGCATAGTCATCCTATAATTTATGTTAGATTCATGTTTCGTAGGTTTTGTTTTCGCACCCTTAAAACATCTCGGATTCTTCGATTTTCCTATCACAAGTGGAGGAAGTTTGTCAGATCCATCTGCATTGGTGGCGAGAAGTACTGTTACGCGAATTTTACTTTTCTTCCCTTCATGGCATGAGTCACCTTTTTCAGCTAATGGTTCATTAGGTAGGAGATTGTAGAATAGGCCGGTCTCATCACAATTGTAGATTTTTGGAGGCTGATAATCGCTCACGATACCTGGCAGAACCTCTTCTTTCCAGTGTTGAACCATGGTGTCGTCCACGGCTTTTGAGTCACCGCAACCTGTTCTCCCTGTAATTCCATGATGATCTTTAAATCATTGGAACCATCCTGATGAAGCCTTGAAATCAGCAGCGATACTTATCATTTTAGCTAAATCTATCGCCTTTGCCTTCAGCATGTCGCCACTAATTGGTAGAGCTGCAGCCCGCTTTTGCTGATTTTGAACCCAGTTTTAAGAACTCATCCAAAATAGAGTTTCTTTTGTTGATGACTGTACATAGCGTGGTATAAGCAATCCCTGAGTCTGAAGCAATTTCAGTTTTTGTTTTGGGTGGATTGTGTGGATTAGACACCGGCACCGTGGACATTTTACTTCTCCGTTGTTCCCATAAAAGAAATTCTCATATTCAAACAAATTTACTGTATTTTCTTTTGTTTCAACACCGAAACCGCCTACTTAGCTTGTAATGTATCTTAATCTTTGGTGGCATTGTGAAGGTAAAAAACGAAGAAGGTAGAGGAGGAACGAGATAGAGAGCGAAGGGAACTCTCTCGGTTGGCCTTTGTTAAGCCGCCAGTAAGTAAGGGTCAGCGATGTCACTCGGCGAAACTCTTTGTGTTCTGCTTCAGCACCGAAACCCGATCCCTCTACTTCCGCCTACGCCGATGAAGAGGAAACTTTGTAAATACAGTAGTTTATTTTTAAAAGCACACGTGCTCATTACAATTACGCAAAATTCAGTTATAGTTCACTGACACTTAAATTACATTTTGCTGGGACCTAAAGGAAATTACGTACAAATACGAATTACGCAGAACAGATTTACGTATAAAGCAAGTTCAACTGTATTATGAGGTTTCTATATTGCAGGCCTTCGCATTAAGTTTTCTTCCGACTTTTTGATATTAGAGCATCTAATATTGAGTGGTACTTTCCTTCATGACTCCCTCTTGTGTTGTTATTCAAGCGATCCTTCCTTCATGACCTTTTTCTTATTCTTCAAAATTTAATCACCATCACCACCAATATTATAATAGTCGGTACGGTAAAACGGAATAAGATATAAATAATCGAAAATTGTATTCTCTATAACCTTCGTTATGTAGTACTTCTTGATATGACCAATAAGATAGGTGATTAAAATTTAAATTTTTGGCACCTTCCCCGAAACTACCATTTTGAACAGGGTGAACAAAATTCCTTGTAACCCGACTTTACATACCGATTTTCATTAAATTCTGTTCACCCATTTTCCCGTACCTCGGCAATGATATGGACTTAGCAACAAAAATCCATTTTTTTTTTTTTTACCAGTTGCTTTACGTCGCACCGACACAGGTAGGTCTTATGGTGACGATAGGACAGGAAAAGTCTAGGAGTGGGAAGGAAGCGGCCGTGGCCTTAATTAAATTAGAGCCCCATCCTGATGAAAATGGTGTGAAAATGGGAAACCACGGAAAACTATCTTCAGGGCTGCCGACAGTGGGGTTCAAACCCACTATCTGCCGAATACTGGATACTGGTCGCACTTACGTGACTGCAGCTATCGACCTCTGTTAAAAATACAAAATCAGGAATATCTCTTATCATAGCCGGTACGGAAAGATGCATAAGACATAAATGATAGGAAATTAAATAATATAAAACTTTACTTATTTAGTATTTATTGATAGGGCCAATTCTTCTTCTTCCTTCTTTTGCTACCGTTTAATCCCCACACCTGTGGGCTTGCGGGTGCGAATTGTGTTCCACATGTGGATTTGGCCCTGTTTTACAGCCGGATGCCCTTCCCGACACCAACCTACGGAGGGTTGTGTGGTATGTTGTCTGAATATGAGGAGGAGAGTGTTGGGACGGACAAATACACCCAGTCCCCGAGCCAGAAGAATTAATCGGAAGCAATTAAAATCCGCGACCCGGCCGGGAATCGAACCCGGGACCCTCTGATTCGAAGGCCAGTACGCTGGCCATTCAGCCAAGTCGGACTTATCGATAGGGCCAATAACAACAAATATTTGAGAATTAGATTTTAGGCCTTACCCTAAACTACCATTTCACTCAGGATCAGGAAAATTATTTATGGCCTAGACATAGCGACTTATTCCCTGACTTCATGTACCGATTTTCATTAATTTCTCTACAGCCGTTTTCCCGCAATGAGCGTACACACATACAGATAGAAATTACGGAAAACTGAAACGTGCATTTCCCCTTGTTACTGTGGTCATGACCGGTACAGAAATATTATTCCTTTTAAACTCTGAGCAACGTACAGACAAAACTTTTATTTTATTTATATTGAGATGAATTAAAATTAGTCTGAATTGTCTCCAAATGGCTCCTAAAATCTCTAGAAAAGTCACTAGTCATTATCATTGAAATTATGTTACTAAATTACTAAAAAAGACTCCATGTCTAGCGACTAGTCCAGGGATGGCGAACCTTACCCAACTAGTGTGCCATTTTAAGTCTGGATTATTACTCTCATCTGTTAACTATGCCACTTGTTTTCCATTAAGGGATGTCTACAACCTACAACTCCCCCCCCCCCCACGACTTCCTTTCTAAATTCCCGATTATGTTACATAATGTTATTTATTCATTCATTTACTGATTCATTTATTTATTTATTTATTTATTTATTTATTATACAAATATCTTGTAAATACATTTGATTGCATGTTCCGTGGGGCTGTATCTCAATTATGGCCACGGCCGCTTCCTTCCCACACCTAGGCCTATCCCATCGTCGCCACAAGACCTTTCCGTGTCGGTGCAACGTACAGCAAATTGTAAAAAAAAGTAGTTATTAGATATAAAAATCAAAAGTACTAATATTGCCAATGGACTTCACTTTATCCATTGGCTTCATTATCTTTCCATATTGTAGTTTGTATCCTCAACAATTAAACTAATTTCTCCCTCATCACATTTCCATAATGAAATCTATAATAAAAAAATAAAAAATCAGCTATCCTTATTTGTAAGGTCACATTCATGGGTTCATCAAAACATACCACATACAACTGGGAGTTATCCAAATTAGCTTTCAACTGGTCCGAAAATTCTTCACTCATTTTTATTATTCTACCCTTGACAGCAGTTCAGCTGGCTAGCATTCCTTTTATTCTGTTAATTACTAGTTGTTTGTTAGGGAAGTTTTTAAATAATGTGTCGGACGTCAATAAGAAACTTTCTTTCAACAACTCACCGTCAGAAATCGGTTTCCCATGCATGCTGTGCTATGCAGGGAGACAGAAAAAAACAGGCGCACTGATAATATTCCTTGGCCGTACAGATGATACAAAAGAACTAGTTTGTTTTGTGTAATGTGCCATATTTTGTGAAACAAACTCTCTTCTTTCTTCATTTGAAATGGAACAAACATTTGAATGACCAGTCTCAAAATTGCACTTTACATTAAATGTGGGGGATACGATTGTTTTCGAACACAGGCAACACATCTTTTTATCAGTCCGAATTCTTGAAAAATAACTGTGTTAAGTTTCTGTTCTTTTCGGCACCGAAAACATGTTTGCGATGTCCGTATAAAAACCATCAGAAAACGATACTATTTCACTTCACTTCCGGACCTATCAGTGTAGCAGTGTTGCCATATTGCACGTCCGAATGGAACTAGTATTTAGATTTTCGATATTTATTTCTTACACGTGAAACACTATAAGATTTGTATTGTCTGTAGTCAAGACGTATTGTATTGTTATATTATTATGTTCATGTGGCGTGCCACCGAAACCGTGTTCGCGTGTCACCTAGTGACACGCGTGGCATAGGTTCGCCATCCCTGGACTAGTCTCTAGAATCAACTAGACTGATATGAACTGTGAACAAACACGTACATAGCATGCGAGAACGAGATTGACAATCAATACATGCGTCGCGATATACAGGTCTCTAAACATAGCACATTTGCACACATTTCACGCATTAATAAACGTCGATATTTCACTTGAAAGCGGCCAATGGGCGAAGGACTTCCGGTCACTGGCCTAAAAAAGCTGAAATGGCGGGATCTGAAAAGAAATGTTTGAAGATCACCAAAAAAAAAAAAAAAAAAAGCTAAAATCGGGAGAAATCATTGAATAATAGGGAGGCGGAAAAAAATTTTGAAAATCGGGAGTCTCCCGCCTAAATCGGGAAAGTTGGCAGGTATGCATATCGTACACATACAAAGCATTTTTGAACCTAAGCTAAGTAGTTCACAGAATTTAAAGTGAAAACAAACCCAAATCTTTAAATATCATAGAATAACAAAATTTGTCTTACAGCTCACATTATTTCCCTGTGACATACTTCCCTTTGAATGCCACTGAAGACTTACCCATAGTACGTGTTTTTTCAAGCTACAGTTCACTGTAACATACAGATTATTATTATGAAAGAACAAGTACTTTCACAATATGCTGGGAAATCTTAGAATTTTATTAAAAGTTATCTTCGATTTCCTTTGCACGCACTCTCTACCAAGCCCATAATATTTATGGTACAGTGTTTATTTGAATTTTGCCACGCCTGTAGCTTTCACAGATCATACAACATTTATCCACTTTTCTTGTTAATTCTGTATGTCTGGTTGGCATAACTTCCTTCTCATACTATTAGTATCACGGTTTATTAACATACAGCATCTCAAATCTATTATTATTCTACAAGTAATTTCACGGTTATGTGAGTACCTGGGTCAACTTAATTAAATCTTAATGAATTGAAATAGTGGCTTATCGTGGTTTATCACAGCTTCACCGTTCAGTAAATGCAGGGGACAATATGAAGACATTAAAAGGGAATGGGGATTGATATATTTGGAGGTATGTATTCCATTGTTTTCAGGCTGTCTTTACATAGCATTAACGCATGGAACGAGTAGCAATGATAGATGATATAGATGTTGATTAACATAGGGAATCTGAAATATTTATCCCGAATGAGTAAATTTATACCAATATAAATGGTCCATTATTGGACATTATAATTTTTCCAGCTAACTCATTCCTTGTTGGGCTCATCAGTTGGTACCTAGCACACCTACCAAGACGCATGGCTGTGCATACCGTGGAGGCCACTGCGTAGGCTACTTGAAGCCACCGGCAGTGCCAATGCACAATGAGAGACTGTCTCCCTACCAAAAATTGATGCCTGATGTTGATTCCCATACGGAATTTGTATCTATATCATCTGCTGGCTAGGTAGGCATCAATTTTTGGTAGTAAGGCAAAGTCTCTCATAGTGCATTGGCACTGCCGGTGGCTTCAAGTAGCCTACGCAGTGGCCTCCACGGTATGCACTAGCCATGCATCTTGGTAGGTGTGCTAGGTACCAAGTGATGAGCCCAACCTAGCACACAGGGGCGAAACGCTGGCAACCAGGAATGAGTTAGCTGGAAAATTTATAATGTCCAATAACGGACCATTTATATTGGTAGCACTGATAGATCATACCTGGAGTTCTAGCACTTCAAAGCAAGGTAGCTAGTTTGATCACGACCAAGGTAGTCACATGAGCTGTAAGTGAAATTGACTACGATTTTATAGACCTAAATATTGGTTATTGTTTCTCATTCTTCGCAATGGAGGAACTAATTTAGATATAATGTTACATTAGCAACTCTAGAAATAAGAAGTCAACTGGAATAGCTTCTGAAGAGGAGACTATCTATATAAAAAGTCTGGAGTTGTATTTTGAAGTTTTCTACATGCAACTTGTTCTTAATTAAATTATACACTACTACTTACCTGATATGGCATATTGCTGCTTGCTTTCCTAATTTCTTCACACCACATAATCATTATCTGTAAACGCAGCACTTCCTGGCTCTTGCTGGACAAATCCCTGATTTACAGTCATTTAACCCTATGAGTGCTACGCCCGTCTATAGACGGTGCGCGAGAACTTTAATTTTTTTCCAGTTTCCCGGTTCACTCTCTAGTGCCAATTTAATCTCTGACATGTTCTGCCATCTGTTGAGCATTATTTAGAACTAATTCACAGATTTATACCTTTCGGAAGTAACTTACAGAGCTTTTTGTAGACATCTATGGAGTTCATCTGTGATGTTAACAAACATGGCGGAACAACAATCTAGTTGCACTTGCAGCGATGTTATTTCGGATCAAAGACTCTTTCAGTTATTAACCACAGCGGAAAGTGATGATGGAGATGATGATTTTAATGAATTGTTAAGCGATTCTCAAAGTGAGAGTTATACAGAGTGTGCTGAAAATATTGTATGTGACAAAGAAACAGAGCATCCTTCTAAACAAAAGAAGAAAAACACGGTGAGTTCAAAAGCTATTTTATCATTATTTTCGTGGTGGACAGATTACTTTTCTCCACCAGGACTTTCAAGTAACTGTGACAGACTCTGAGAGCCAAGTAGTGTTTGATGACAACCTGAAAATCAATGATGTTTTAAAAACTTTTGTGCCATTGGCGTTGGTGGAGATAATTGAACAAATCGGTACCACAAACAACAATTACAAAACATTGAACTACCACCACATTCCAGGTTTAGAAAGTATTTCAAAACATCAACTTATGTACTTCTAAGAAGTTACATGAATAAGTTGCTTAGAGATTTCAGGAAATATCATTATTTTGGGCTCTTTACTTTGTATAAAAATGATGTACGCATGGGCAAAAAAGTGTAATTCTGTTGTCTCTCAAAATAATATTGAACATTAGTGTAGGATTTTCCATTTGCATTTAAATTTATAAATAACCAACATTTAAAAACATTTTACAGTAATCACCCCACTGATAAGTAGAAAATTGAGGCTTCTACAAAATTTTGTACATACGAATGAAAAAGCTCAGCACTGAGGTACCAAACAGTCAACTGGTAACTCAGCTCTTGAAAGGTTAATGCCTTTTTTGATAGTGTCTTCAAGTAAAATTTCATTTTGATCTATCAAACTCATCCAATAATTACATGCACTCTATTGTATTATGTTCCATAACTTGTACTGAATTTCGATAAACAGTTCTCATTATTTTTTAAAAATTACTCTCATTTCAAAATTATGGACTTTCACAATACTTGCTTTTGATTGTACGCTTTTAGATAAGGTAAAAGCTAATTTTTTTTTTTTGTCATTTCTTAATAGCGGTAAATTATATGGCTTTTTGCAGCATAACAAATTATGGTTATAGGCTACTACTTTTTAGTACTTCATTACATATAATATTTATACCTAACTTTAATTATGTTTAGATTACTTGAACTCTTTGTACTAAATTTGTTCACACAAAGAGCAAAATAACACACATGGAAGTTGCACTGATAGGTCATATCTAGAGTGCTAGCGTTATACTTGTACGGTAAACTAGTTGGATCATAGTCAGGGTATTGAAATGTATATGAAAGTGTTTATTACTTTTAAAATAATACAAGGATGTGTCCTTCCAATCACCAAATATTTTTAAGAGATGCCTCATTGCCATTATCTTGCCTGAGAAAGAATTTTCTATATGTGCCAGCAAACCTACTGACACGAGTTCTTCACATCTGTCAAGTTTTAAATGCCATGATAGGTTAATAGAACTGTACTGACCAAAGATGCAGCTGAACTTTGGGACATGCTCCAGCTGATCATTCCCAAAATTTGCATTGCATCGAAGATGAACTTGAAAAAAGCAAAGCTAATGCCCGACTGTCAACTGAGGTTGTTGCACACCAATTACAATACTTGCCATCATGTATTAATGAATGCATCTACCTCAGATCTTTAAGTTTCCAACCAGGAGAGCTGAGGCAGAGATAAGGCAGAGTATAGCCATTGTCAGAAAAGCAGTCAGCTTTTGTAAACATATGGTCTGATAAGCAGATCACAGAACACACAAGAAACAACTTATGGAAACACAGCTGTTGAGTATTTTAGTTCTTCTAGCTGGCCAAGGAATAAGTAGCATTCACTGCGAGCACCACATTTCAAACCTCATCCATAACTCAAAATCATACAGAAAATAAGCGGGGCTCCAGTGTAGCTTCCACAATGTGTGAATGTGGAGAGGAGCAGACCAAGAAATCTTGTTGCAAGGTAATACTTGCCCAACCAGTTGCAGAGTGGAAGACCTGCTCAAGGCAATAACTAATGCGTGGTTTGCCTCCGTAGTGTAACGGATAATGTTATTAGCTGCCGTCCTAAGGGGCCTGGGTTTGATTCCCGGTACCGCCAAAAATGTAAGAATGGCAGGAGGGCTGGTATGTGGTTGAAATGGTACATGCAGCTCACCTACATTAGGGGTGTGGCTGAAAAGAGCTGCATCACCTCAGGATGAGGACACGAGTTTACAAACTTTACTAATGCACTTCTAGCGGTTTTTGTGGGTCCATATATCTTGTTACCACAAAGTGAAATCTATGTATTTGTTAGATATTTTCATGCAGGTCTTCATTTCAATGTATGTTTAGCTTTCGACACGATTAATTAAATAAACTTCATTGATCCCTCAATCTAAGCCTTAACTAGTTGCAAAATCCTTACTAGTGTTCCAATAATGATGCTCATTCCCCAAATCTGAAAGTACTATAATCATCAAGAGAGATGATAAACCAGAACATTTCAGACTGGTAAATCATATATTCCTAATACTGTAGCTGTATACTACTAATAAAATACAAAAGGAGTACCACAATGCACTGAAACACTCAAACACACAAAATAACAAATCAAATATTTCAGCTCATATTGAACAGATGTAAAAAAAAAAAAAAAAAAAAAAAAAAAAAAATATATATATATATATATATATATACAGTTATTATCCCCAGTTTTAATATATGTTCAGTAGATGGTACAAGTTTCCTTTTAATTACTTTTGGGTACAATACTTGATATGTATTTGTGTGTATGTATTACAAAAGGCTAATTTTGATAGCGTACTCAATGCACCTATTTGTAAGTTACAATACATTAGCTTGCAAGCTTTCTGCATAGTCTGGTATTAAGACCAAGTTGCCAGTACAGAGAAAGGCAGCGATGGAGGTCCTTGATTCACATCCCGACCCAGGAAACTAGAAACAGGAAATGAAGATGATGATGATGATGATGATGATCCAGAACACAATTTGTTTCCTTTTTCCCCTGCCTTTCTAAGATTCTTTATTATTGTACAGAAAGGTTTCCCTGCTCCTTGACTCACGACTCAAATCTCCCCACGAATTCTTCGATCCTACAATGATTTGTTTGCTTCACCCTGTTTCTTTCATCTAAGTACAATTCAATATCTGCATCACGTTTTGATACACCTTCTGCCCTGGGTTCATCATACCATCAAGATGTTCACTTTTACCCATCTTTACACACAGTTGTTCCTAGCATTCCTTTGCTTCTTCTACTAAAGCATCCGTGTATGTCACTCATTTTCTTTCTATATATTGAACCTGTTGACTTCTCATTCTTTAGAATATTTCACCAACCATATCAATGTACTTCTGTCTGATTCATGACATATTTCTGAATTCAAATTCTGTTACGATATAGTCTATGGATCGATCTGGTGTCCCTCCCCTTCCACATAAAGCAGTGGATAGCCTTATTCTTGAAGAACGCATTCTTAACTGCTAATCCCATACTAGCACAAAAGTCACTTCCCATTCCTATAAGCATCCAGAATTTCCCCACATTTGCCTTAGCTTCAGTTCTATTAAAAGCTTTCACCCTGAAATCACCTATTAGCACTATCCTATCCTTAGAGCTGACCCAGACTATATCACTCAGTGCTTCATAAAACTTATCGACTTCATCCTCACCTGTACCCTCACATGGCAAACACACAGATAATTCTCATACTAATACTTGCAAGTGATAAATCTACCCATATCATTCATTCATTTACGTGCCTGACAAACTATGTTGCATCCTATGGTGTTCCCGATGAAGTCTTCCACCACACTTTGCCCTTCCTCTGTTTAACACCTGTTATGGCCACTTTATAATTTTCTCTCTCATCCTTGTTTCGTCCGCTTACCTTAATATCAATTCCTACCACATCCAGAAGTTTTTCACAGAATGGCGCACTCATTCTAACATAAATTATATGAATATGGCTTCATGCGACCCCTACTTGCATGTAAAACTCAGGAAAGCGGTATTTTCTTGAAAAATGATAAGAGTTACGAAGAAAATACGTGACATTTCTTGTAGAAAATTTGATTTCAAGGCCACATAATGCACTTAATTTTTTGATACGGCCAACTGTTTACTGGTTATTTTACTTGATGTAGATAAAAAACTGCCCAAATTTGGGTCATACCCCTGTAACATCCTCCACTAGTTAAAAACTGAAAAATACATCAAAACTAAAAGTATCCCTTACACGATTCGGAAATTTAAGCTAAACCTTTACTAAAGTTCAGCTCTATCAGTCCAGTAGTCTTCCGAGTCTATCTGGAACAAGCTAACAGAACAGCCTCATTTTTATTAATAGTATAGATAGCTCCTCACCGAATTCCATTTTGTTCAGCAAGTTGTTTCCAAGTAGTCCCTCAGCTGTCAAATGGAAGTGAGATGCTGTTACTCCTATAGGTAAGAGGCCAGCTTAAATTGTTCTGAGCTTGGAAAATTTAGTGAAGCAGGATGCTACCCTACTTACATACTATCCCAGTGAGAATCTCTTAAAAGTTTACAGACCACCAGTATAAGATAATTCCCAAACATCCGAGTACAAGGAGGACCACGACTCAGAATGTATCCGAGATGCTATCCCCTATTCCACAGCAACTGGTATCCTGACTCACAGAACCACTTATTAGGCCACTAAAACGTCGCCCACCGTTCACGAATTAGGACACGACTACAGTAACGCACAACATGAAACATAGTAGCAAAGTTCAGAAAATGGTGTATAGCATTTGTTTCCTCAAAAATATGCATTTGAAGAAAACCATAAGACAACTCAAATTTTTGAAGTGCCAAGACTTAACCACCGGAGCACGTTCGGTATGTCAAGTGTGTTGCATGAATGCAAAGAATCTTGAAGGATTAAGACAAAGGATGCCAAGAAATTGTTCATCTAGCCTCAGAAGCACATGGATGTTTCTAAAAGGACGACAAATTCAGATAATTTTGAAAACGTGCAATGAACGATTTTTAAGATAAAGCAGAATTTCCAAGAACCAAGAAATGAACACTTTTGCCGAGAGAAAAATTCTTATTAAACAACAGTTTCCTCCACTAAAGACTACTGAAACAGCTGGAATTCCAGCGCAGAAAAGCTGTGACAGAGGAAAATACCTCACGGAACAAAGTCATACACTACAGCAAGGTTGAAGTTCTCATACCCAACGTTTATAATCAGGGAATCAGGTGACTCAAGCCCTCTATTTTACCTAGATGACACGTTGATCAATCGAAACATTACTGTGAAAAATCATTGGCAGGACTAGGCTAGAAATGCGAGCACGAAAGTGCCTGTAGGGAATGGGGCAGATAGACTGTGTCATGTAGGAACAGCTAAAACAGGTGTTATTCGTCAGAACATGCAGGTCAAGAACGACTGGAGACTTTGAAACAAGCAGAGAAATTGAACAAAAATTATTTTGCAAAGGTAATAGCTCGACTAAACATTTTTGGAACCCATTATTATTTAACTACAAGATGACAGCAACAGTAATAATGATAAAGATAGTAATGGTGACCAGGATGGGGCACACCACTAGCCGTGCTCTGGCCCCGCGCGCAATTTTGTTTTATGTTTCTAACGGGAGCATTTTATAGATACGTTTCATGTTGCTGCAAGTCATTAGCTTCTGAAAAACAGTTGATATATTAGAACATATTTCCTGAATAACTGTTTCTTTAACCAAAGGAAAAAGAAACTAAGGCCATTCTTAGGTTGCCTGCCATATCAGCTGTCATGCATGATGGCTCTGTAATATGGGAACATTGTGCTTGCACAGTACTGCTATTGGCACATGTAACATGTCAAGAGGTTTGAGCTCGACGTTAGGCATTCAGGCTGTCTGATTAGTGTCCCAATCAAACGCAAAACTTCACTACATTCAGAGCTATATCAAGCAGTATCATGACTAAGCAAGGGTTAGTTAAAACAGAGAAGACATATTCTCTTCTAAATATAAACAGCAGCAAATATTTCAGTAGATAACGTTTAATAATAATTTCCACCAAGTTCAATTGATTTCAATAATAACTGTGCAAGTTTTTAAATGGAGTCCTATATGCTCATTAATTCTCTCCACTTCATCCCTCATGATCATCTTTCTATAAGGCTTTCATTATCTTTTCAACATTTATAATTCCTTTCAAAAGAAACATGAGCTCAATTTTTGGTACTTGCCTAACAAGTAACATCACGAATGTGAATATTATGGAAATAACAATACCTGCGATTGTGGACAGAGTCATCGGCCCATGGATTGCGTGTAAATGGGTCCTCCATGTCACTGCGACCCCACTTGTTCTCCACATCAGGTGGGGGGACACTGTCTACAGGCGGGCGGTCACCGTCAGTGAAGTCTGGCTCCTCGCTGAACGGATCTCTATTGTCCTGTCATGAATATGCACTGTCTTAGCTCTATGCAATTTTCTTTCAAGATCACGCATTAGTGTTCCAAAACTCTGATGTCAAAATTATAGTTCCCTGCCACAATAATTGAATCAACATATGGACTTCAAATCAGAGATCAGTTTTGGGACTGACTTATGGAAGAAATTTTAGACATCAAGCTTAAGCATCACAAATATTATGTTAGCCCACTAGGAAATCAATGTATATAATTCATTTATTGCAGATAAAGTCTGACAACAGTTTTAAAAGTGTTTATGGGAGTCATTGTGTGTGTTAGTGTAGCAAACTGCAAAAGACACAAGCTCCTAATGACTGGAAGTAATTTAGAAGTAATAAAAGTTCATTCATTTTATGTGAGGCCATGAAACCAAATTATGTTTAATATTTCAAATAAGGAATCACACATTTCTCAACACAGATCATCAAAATTCCTGTGTTTAATACGAAAATTGTTCAGTAAAATTTCATGTCTACTTCTTTCTCATCTAGTGAAAAAAGGTAAAACAAATTCCCATAAAGGTCTATAAAGCAACATCATGCTCTCTGCATAACAAGTGAGCAAACTACTTGACCTCTCTCCACTATCCATAAAATAAAAATTCCATGTAATAGGTAATTTATTTTAAAAATTATATTTCTAACAAGGCATCTTAAAACTGAATTAAATTTCCAAATGTAAATTATCCAAAAAATATTTATATATTCTACATTAATTAATTGGGAAGGTTCTTGCTGAGGACAAGACAACTTTCGAATGGTTTGTACATCTTCTGAAAATGACAACTTGAATATAAGAATATTCTGTATATTTACTATTTAAAATCATGTTTACTTAATACAAACTGAACAAGTTTTGTTACCTCAAATTAATATCTTAACTTTTTAATAAATTGCATTCTTTGATGTTAAATATTGAGGAGAAAATCTCTTTCTATTGAGGTTATAAGACTTTTCAATGAAAGGGAAAATGAATGGGTAAATGCAAGAAGTCCATATATCTAGTTAGTTCTATAATGTTAACTTCAATTTTCAATTTTTCTTTGCAAATCATTTCCTGAAGTATAATAGTAAGTACCTGATGTACCCGTGTTTCACTGTGGAATTCTGCATTGTATACAGAATTCTAGGTTAGGAAGTGTACACATGAGTAGGCCCTATTACCTACCATTAGTCACAATCAAGCTGGGGAATTTTCATTATAATGGCAGGCTCCCACTCTCTAACTGCCTTTTTACATCGTCAGAAAGACTGCCTTAGTGGTTTTCCCAGCTGAAATAAACATAGGTCAATACAATGACCCCAGTAGGAATGTCTGGATTAAAAGCAATGGTATCATATGAAATACTCGATCAAATGCAAAACCGCACATTTTCTTACTTAACGAACAGTAGTACACTTCTGATCTAACATTCCGAAGTTCCGCAGCTGGAATGACCAGGCTGCAGACAGCCGTGAACACTCCACTATCATTCCGTTAAATGTGCACACTGCTCATTAACATCAGTGCCTCAGAGTAGGGATTGAACAGCTGGAATGCCATGATGAACCATTGTGTTACATACCAGCAGGCCAGAAAATGTATGAAACAGAGAAATGGTATGCTAGAGAAGGAAGTTATCTAACTCCCTTGCTATTTCCCGCCAATATTCAGGCAGGCTGTTATACTCGGTACCCAGCAGTAATCCCATCTATCGGAGATGAGTGGCACCATAAGAGACATACTACAACACAACAAACAATGGTCAATGTAATGTTACTGTTGATCAATTCTATGAGCTTTCGATATTGTAGGCCTTCATATTTAGTTTTCTTCCGACTGTGAAATACCATTCTTATCATAGTGGGTAAGGAAAACTGAACAAAACAAATGATCGGATATTGTGTTCTCCATAAATTCTGTTATGCAGTACTTTTTGATAGAACCAATAACATAGGTACTTAAAAATTAAATTTTAGGCACCTTCCCCTAAACTACCATTTCATCAAGGGTGAATAAAATTGTTTATAGGTTAGACTGTAGTTCCTCATTCCCCAACTACATACCGATTTTCATTAAATTATGTTTACCCATTGCTCGTAGCTCGGCACTGATATGGACTTGGCAACAAAAATACAAATTCAAGAATATATGTTATTATAGCTGGTACGGTAAAAATATGCAAGACATAAATAATCATAAATTTAATTCTATATAATTTTAGTTATGCAGTATTTATCAATAAGACCAGTAATAACAAATATTTGAGAATTAAATTTTAGGCCTTCCCCTGAACTACCATTTTACTCAGCGTGAATAAAATGATTTATAGCCTAGATTGTAGTGGCTCATTCCCTGACTTTACATATCGATTTCCATTAAATCTTCAGCCGTTTTCTCGTGATGCGTGTACATACATACATACATACAACAGAAATTATGGAAAAGTAAAAAGTGCACTTCCTTGTTACTGTGGACACGACCGATGCAGAAATATCATTCTTTTCAAATTCTGAGGAATGTACAGACAAAACACTTATTTTATATATATATATATATATATTGTGGAAGCTACGATTACATGTGACTGCTAACAAGGCAATTGCTGATGCATCCAGTTAAATTCTGAAAGAGTGCGCTACTTTCAGCAGGTGCATACATCTGCTACCTTTCTTTCTAAGCTCATTGATATATTTATGACACAATTTTGTTTTTTTCTAGTTGCTTTACGCGGCACCGACACAGATAGGTCTTATGGCGACGATGGGACGGGAAAGGGCTAGGATTTGGAAGGAAGCAGACGTGGCCTTAAGGTACAGCCCCAGCATTTGCCTGGTGTGAAAATGGGAAACCACGGAAAACCATTTTCAGGGCTGCCGACAGTGGGGTTCAAACCTACTATCTCCCGAATACTGGATACTGGCCGCATTTAAGCGACTGCAGCTATCGAGCTCGGTACGAACATTCTAGATCAGCTCATAAAATATGAAACCATCTGGATGGAAACCAGATGTGCTAATTCAACATGAGCATGGCTATTCTTAATAATAGTGTCAGAGAGCTAGTGTTCAATCATTCACAGTTCATTAAGCAACTAGAAATGAGTTAACTATATGCAGGCCTTTGCTGGCCAGATGTAGTGTTTACAGTGCACTATGTCTTCTGGTATGGGCTAGAATAAAATTGTTACTTTCATTGACCTGTCTCAGTCTTTGACAATATGAAAGTGGCTGAGGTATGAGTGATGCTAGTAATGCCATTCTTTATGCAGCCAGTCCCTGCTATGAATGGTGTGAAAATGTCACTCATAGGGTCGGTTGGTGCACACATTTCAGTGGGCTTGGCAGATTGATGTGCAATAGCAACTTCTGGCTCAGTGAGGAAAGCAACGGGAAACTACCTCACTCCTCATTTCCCTAGTACGCCTCTTTAGTGACACCTAGGCCATCTATGACAGTTAATGGTGAACCTGTTGAGGATCCAACCAACCTTCGGGCTGAATACCCAACATACACACATACTATATGCAGTATTTAAAATAACTTCCTTGCAAGATATAATTAATGAATATATAACAGACTTTGGCAAACCTGTATTGACATTAATGATTTATTCTAGTCGTCATTGTAATGATGAACAAAACTTCCTAGTAAACGAATATTAAACAAAATATTATAGAAGGAAAATGTTGACTCCAAACTCATTTTGTTGCACAGTTTTAAAAGATCTTAGCACCTGGAATATCATGAAGACATTCTCAAATGAGGATTCTTTTTAGTGCCAGATTCCCCAAATCAACACAGGCTTTCATATAAAATCAACACACTAAATAAAATATATATAATGCCAACCTAAAGAAAAAACACGCACTTACGGATATTGGTCTGATTCAACGTCCAAAGTCTTCTGACATTACTTCTGTCTGTTCCAAAGACGGCAGCCATGTAATAGTATATAGGAACTCCTTTTTGCTATTACAGAATATAATCTTTGTAGAAGGCTTTCAACTAAGTTCTGATATACTGAAAGTGGAATTTGTTTCCATTCTTCCTGGAGTATGGCAGAGAATTGCTCCCGCTTTATTGGGCAAACTGATCTGGCATGCAACCAATGCTCCAGTTCAGGGATGGCGAACCTATGCCACGCGTGTCACTAGGTGACACGCGAACACGAATTCGGTGGCACACCACATGAACATAATATTTTATATATACGTCTTGTACTACAGACAATACATATCTTATAGTGTTTCACGTGTAAGAAATAAATATCGAAAATCTAAATACTAGTTCCATTCGGACGTGCAATATGGCAACACTGCTACATTGATAGCTCCGAAAGTCAAGTGAGATAGTGTCGTTTTCTGGTGGTTTTGTATACGGGTATCGCAAACATATTTTCGGTGCCGAAAAGAACATAAACTTAACAAATGTGGTGATGATCGTATTTTTCAAGAACTCTGGCCAAGGGAATTCTGACTGATAAATAGATGTGTTGCCTGTGTTCGGAAACGATTCTATCCCCCACATTTAATGTAAAACGCAATTTCAAGACTGGTCATTCAGATATTTGTTCCATTTCAAATGAAGAAAGAAGAGAGTTCGTTTCACAAAATATCGAACATTACACAAAACAAACTAGTTCTTGTGTATCATATTTCCACCCTAGGAATAATATCAGTGAGGCTGCATAATACAGCATGCATGACGGTGAGTTGTTGAAAGAAAGTTTCTTATTGACGTCCGGCACGTTATTTGAAAACTTCCCTAACAAACAACTAATAATTAACAGAATTAAAGGAATGCTAGCCAACTGAACTGCTGTCAAGGATAGAATAATAAAAATGAGTGAAGAAGAGAGCAGTTGAAAGCTAATTTGGATAACTTCCACATGTATGCAGTATGTTTTGATGAAAGCATGAATGGGACCTTACAAACAAGGATAGCTGTTTTTTCTTTAAGATTTCCTTATGGAAATGTGATGAGGGAGAAATGAGTTTAATTGTTGAGCGTACAAACTACAACATGGGAAGATAATGAAGCTAATGGAGGAATTGAAGTCCATTCTGAATATTAGTACTTTTGATTTTTATATCTAATAGTTTTTTTACAATTTGTTTTACGTCGCACCGACACAGATAGGACTTGTGGCGACGATGGGATAGGCTTACGAGTGGGAAGGAAACCGTTGTGTCCATAATTGAGGTACAGCCATGCAATCAAATGTATTTACAAGATATATGTATAATAAATAAATAAATAAATAAATAAATAAATAAATAAATAAATAAATAACATATTATGAAACATAATCGGGAATTTGGAAACGAAGTCAGAGGGGGGGGGGGGGGGGTGTTGTAGGTTGTAGACATCCCTTAATGGAAAACAAGTGGCACAGTCTAAAGGTGAGAATAATAAACCAGACTTAAAATGGCACACTAGTTGGAAAAGGTTCGCCATCCCTGCTCTAGTTCATCCCAAAAATGTTCCATGAGGTTCAGGTTGGGCTTTTAGCCAGCCAGTCCAGCAATTCACCCGATTTTCTACGAACCACAATGCAATGGTCTTTGTTTGTGGACAGAATCATCATGATGCTGATACAGAAAATGCTATTGTCTCTCAAATGTTATCATAAGAACCTGTGTTCACTGTCCCACTGACCAGAAAGAACAGTGTGAGCACTAGCTGGGAGAAACAGCCCCAGATCACACCATCTCCCCCAAATTTCAATGTCATTACAACACACTCGGGTAAATGCAATTTGCCAGGCATCCGTCAGGTCCCCACATGCCCATCTGAGTGCCATAGCATATACTCTGACTCGTCAACTCCATAAAACCAACTTCCACTGCTCGACAAACCTACGACAGCGTTGTTTGCACCACTCTAAGCAATTCATTCTTGTGATCAGTAGGTTCGGAGCAACACAACCCTAGAAACCAAGTCCTGTCGCCTATCAATGACCTGCAAAAGAAGTCCCCTGCAAGAGTTATGGACGTATCACAATTGCTTTGTACAGTACGTATGGTCCCTATCAGTCAATTTCTTAGGTCCACCAGAGCGATGACTGTGTTCAGTGCTTCAATAATGTTTCCAATTCTCAGTATCACCGCTAAAAGAGGACCTGGGCACAGCTAACTTAAAAGAAATCTCACTGGCTGAATGCTCGAACTTGTGGGCCCTACAATTATACTCCGTTTGAACTCACCCCATTCTCAATCGACTGATTCCGACAGAAAACAAGTCCATGAAGTTTATGTATTGTGCCTGCACTTATATACTCTGAAGGCACAGATGGACGCTGCACTTTATGCATATAGTGGAGTGCGAGAGACCTTTGACTTCGTAGTGTACCTAGAATGCTAGTATGCAAACTGGACATCAAGAAGTACTTCTTCCCACTGCAGTTCAGGCATCAATATCAAAAACCATAATTAGGAGAGATTTATTGCCCCCAATTTATTAAGGCTTTAATTTTCTATACTCAATAAAGATTAATTTTAAGATACATCACAGAACCAATTATGTAGAGCTCTTCAGTGCTGGTATTATTTTGTACACTTAACTGAAGAAGAAGAGTGCAATAAAATTTGAGGAATCTGTGATATTCATGACTAAGGGCCAGATGTTTATGACCTAAAAATGTTAGAAATATGACAAATATGACTTTAAAATTTTTTTGTAACATTTTAGAAATCTTCCAACATTTTTCTGTTCTTTAAATTAACATTATATTGAAAATATACTTTTAAAATCTAGAACATTCAATAATAAGTCATCATAATTTAATTACTCATTCCAAATGTAACTCTTGACTGCACAGAGTGAAATAAATGACATTTTGACGTGCAATCAGAAGGAATTAAGATATAGCAAATTACATATATTTCACAAGTTTTCAAATAGGAACAATCTATTTTCAAGCAATATTGACTTGTAACGGGAAAAAGACGCTCAACATTGAAGGATGATATTGGGCCATATTTGAAAAACATCAAATCATTAGAGTTCAATTGAGGCTCACTATTCCGTCACTTTATACGCATCTGTCTCTTCCTATACAGCTTACCCTCTTAATTCACGTAAACATATATTTTTAATAAAAGATAATGTAAGAAATTACTGACAAGAACTAGGTGATGTGAAAAATTCATATTTGAGACGACTGAAAGCAGTTACGCGAAAATGGAATAAAAAGATAAAAATATGACAAAAACACGAAGATTCACGGGAAAATAAGACCATAATATGAAAAATTACCAGAAAATGACAAAAAAAGTTAAGAGCCAAAATATGACTTTATATGATCTGCGAAAATTGCATGATTTTAGTCACCGTAGACAAAATCATGCTTAATTTGCATTTTCCATGGAAATAATTAAAAGAAAAAAATATGACAACATAAACATCCAGGCCCTATTCATGACATTAACAATGTTTTTCAAAAAGGTTCCTTTGTGGATCAGAGAGTTTGTTCTAGTCATTACTTCAAGACCATGGGTCTAATCTGGGAATCTTTAAGAAAAAAATTAAAGAAACAGTTTCACAACAGTTGGAATATTACAGACCTCTGGCAGTGCACCCAGTTCCTACCTGACAGAATTAGTAATTACTCAGCCTTAAAAAGTTTCACTTTTAGTGCTAGATAGCAGTCAATTTCACAGTTTACATCAATAAATTAATTGGTAACTCTAAATCATAAAACAGAATGCAACAAAGTCACATTCAGTCCCATATACTTGAATGTTCAATCAGAGATATGACATAATAAAAATTTGTCAAATATGCACAAAAGAATATGATGTATTTAAATTTTATGTAAAAACACCTTTGAATTCAATTTAAAAATCATGAAAAGTCTTACAATTGAAGAGTAATTTTAACAGGTAATAATATATGTATTCAATTTACACCATCAAAAAGTAATAGGGCACTGATGATGGTTGGTAATTTAATACTTCAGTTAACTTGTGTGCTGAAAGTATGTTTCAGAATGTAGGAGAACCAGTTAACAAGGAGATTGCACAAGGTACAGAGCTATGGATTTCCATAAGGGCATGATTGTGGGCTGTCTAGCAGGGTGAATGCAGTAAAGTTAAACAGGCCTAAATCAACAGTAGCATTCATCCTGTGTAAGTAGAAGGCATACGGGCATTGTGCCAATGGTGCAATTTCTAGGCGACCTAAACTTAACAGAAATCGCACAACCCAGGAACTTGAAATTGTGAAAAATATGGCACAACCGATGTCTGATATCCGATAGCAGTATCATGCAGCAATAGAAGTATCTGTTTCGATCAGAACGCAGTGTACAGAGGCCCACTAAAACTAGATCAGATGTTCCAGAAGAGCAGTAGCACACAAGTCCCATAACATGAAAATAAAGTTCAGCAACTCTGGTGGTGTTCGAACAGATCAAACTGAACACTGGAGAAGCGGAAATCTGTTCTGTGGAGTGACGAATCAAGATTTGCATTATTTTGGTCTAATTTTATATGAACTATATAAAATTTCCTTTCCACTACAATAACATTTGTTTCAACTCACATTTCAACTAAGACAATACTTCACATATATGCTCAACTCTACATCTCAAGATTATAAATTATTTTAAGTGTATCTATCTATGCTTCGCAGTAAGATGAAGAATATCAAAAGACAACAACATTATGAATATATGCCAAATTCCACATCTCATTAAGACTGTGAATTTCGATTTGTATCTACGTTCTTGAATACTACGAAGAATATTAAAGACTTCTTATTCTCATATATTCCTACAGCTAAGTGAACTAATTTTTTACAAGAAAAGTGTTTTCATGAAATTCTAAAAACAATTTTTCATAGTGTCAAACTTCTGTGTTTTAAGACCATCTTTAAAACCACTATGTATCAAATACTTTGTTCTACACATGATACGCCTGAAGAAGACCTTTAAATAGGTCGAAACTAGTCCCTTTAAATATTTATTTAATAAACACTACTCAATTTGTATTCAAAAGGTGGAATTAACTCGCTTATTATTTTAATTTGGTTTACGGACCCATAAAATGAAATTAATTTCTCTTGAAGATTAACAGAAGACAAGAATTAAGTGACTTAGCTCATCAGTCCAAAATCCACACACCAAAAGTATTTCAGGAAACATTCGCTGTGTGTTGAAGCAAACCAAGTTCGACTGAGGTCACAATCCAAGCTCCTAAGGCAGCTAGTTTCACAAATAATACTAGTGCAAATTCCAAACAACTGTCTATGAGAGAAGATAGAGGTGTACTTCGTAGTAAGATAACACACTCCATGTATTCGCTTGGAGATCTCTATGTTTAGTGAAGGACACAATTTGTGAATTGAACGCATTCTCCGAATTTCATTCAAAGAGGAAAACAAGGGAAAACCAGTTTATACCTGCCTTCATGAAGCAGAGAGCCCTGTTTGAGGCTTATGAATAGTCATAATAACCTTCCTTACAACACTTTATTATGGCACCACCGTCTGTTTCTACAGTTTTCCTATAACATAAAATAGGGTGGCATTATTTGAGAATCCAACCAGCCTCTGTGCTCATAATCTAACACACCCTTATAAAGATGTTACCAGTTACTTCTCACCTTGTAATGTACAATGCCACTCCAATCTAGCAATGAAAAATGACCAAAAAGCAACTCAGCCTTGTTCACTTTAATTCCTTTTAATCTCAAAATTATTTTAAACTGATAGGTACAGGAAAAACATTTAGTCTGATATTGAAGACTGGTGGAAACGTAAAACTATTTACCTATCCCCTCAATAACGAAGCTGTTCAATGTAGAAAGAAATTTAAACTCTGTGATGTAATGCAAGTGGTTGAGTATATCATACACTACAAAAAGTATTAAAAATTACAACTGACCTATGTGTAATAGAGGCTATTCAAATGTTAAAGAGTAGATTGTATGCACACAGAAATCAATTCTCCTTACCACACAATCTCAGTTGGTAGGTGTCTACTGAATTTGAAAGGTATGGCCAAACTGCTCCATCAAGATCTAAAATTCACCAGTCCTACCTTATTTCTTCTCACATTTTTCCAACCTAATATGACTATTTTTTCCCTTCATGTTATTCGTGGAAGTACCTACATTCTTAAATATTTCTGCTTAACTCAATCTTTTATCAGTTTAGCAATCAAGAATACAGTAGAAGAAAACAGAGGAAAGAAATCTCATTGGTTTACTTTTTATTTCAACTTTCATTTAATCTACAGTGAAATATTTTATACTTTCCAAAATATCAAATCATTCTTAAGTTCCCCATCTCAAGTTCTGCCACCTATCTATCCATGTCTTGGATTAATTACAAATCTCTGAGCATTTCCTACATCAGTCATTACCTGTTACCAATTTTAAACACAACAACAAATATTATTTTAACAACTGACCACAAATGACTAACGGGTACAAGGTGTGACATTTTCGTCCATCATAATTTCTATAATAGATAAGAAACCAAGTGAAGTTGTCAAATGGGAACATCCTGTAACGCCACAAACCTCAGCCGGAATCACATCCTGGCAATCTTGAAAACAGAAGGTCGACTGACTAATTGCACCACTAAAGTCAGAAATGTCAAATTGAACTTTCAGATATTTACATAAACTTCAGACAACACTACAGCATATAACTGTAGTTAGCATTAAATCACTAGTTTGAAAGCCAAGCAGAACATGTCAATTAAGGTAATGAAAAAGTGTACAAGTTGCTTACCCTGATATATCCTACAATGAATATGTTCATGTAAAGTCCAAACTACGATCTACTCTAATTCGAACCTTGCCCGCCAGAACAGAGCCAGCAGACAACCCAAATATCAATTACGCACTTCCATAAATATTTTACATACATCTTCATTATAGACCATTATGTCTTAAAGCAAGCCTCTGTAAATTTACTAAACGCCACCATAATTCTCCACTTGTAACTAGTTCTATGGGTTTTCATTTCTCTTATTTTGTGTACGTGCACGATATATCAGGTATAATTCTGTTATATGTTATTTTATCCGACAGTTCATGAATTTAAGTACGGGCCGTGAAAGCATCAATGGCAACAGTTTATAAATTTATTTATTAAAATTAGTTTTGGCAGACTGAAGTACCCAGCAGTTATTAAAAAGTTCTGTGGTGTTGCATAGTTCTATACCTCATTATCTTTAAATAATCAAAAACCAAGTCTAACCACCATAGTTCTTTTTTTACGACGCACTGACACATAAAAGTCTTACAGCAAAGACTGGATAGCAAAGGGCTAGGAGTGGGAAGGAAGTGGTCGTGGCCTTAAGGTACAGCCCCAGCATTTGCCTGGTGTGAAAATGGGGAAAAACTGAAAACAATCTTTAGGGCTGCCGACAGTGGGATTCGAACCCACTATCTCCCAGATGCAAGCTCACAGCCGCATGCCTCTAACCACACTAACTCTAACTCGCCTGGTACTACTAATTTTACCCTACCCTCCTCCATTTGCCTCACATAACTGTACCACAAAAGCCAGTTTATGAGTACAGCTTCATCAGTCAAGTTCATTCCTAAGTTGGCACAATCAGCCATTAAGACCAAGTCATTGGCATAGGCCAAACTGCTTACATTTCCATCCAACTGAATTCCCTCCTTCCTCTTTACACCCGTCAATAGATAATCCATGTACACTATGAACAACAAAAGTGAAAGATTACAGCCTTGTCCAGCCCTTTTAAGTACCTTGAACTAAACTCATTCTACCATCAATTATCACCACATCCCAAATGTCAACACAAATGTATTTGATTGCTTTTAATAATCTGCCCTTAATCCTGTAGTCCTGGAGTACAGGTAACATCTTTTCCTTCGGTATTTTATCATATCACTCATCTAGATCGATGAAACGTCGGCATAACTGTCCATTCCTCCCATAGCATTATTCAGTTACGTGGCACATATTGAAAATCAGTTTCCAACAGTACCCCCCACCATGTAGTCTGAAACCACACTGATTTCCTTCCAACTTACTCTCAACCAGTAACTGCATTGTCCCTTCCAAATGCTAGGGAACATATGGCCTGGTGTATACTGATCAATGAAATACCTCAATAGTTGCTGCAAATCTTCCAGATCTCTTGTTTTTAGATTACTGCTTTCGTCCAATCACGATGTACCTTACTAACATTACATGCTAATCCTGATACACTACGAAGCAATTTCACCCCTGCCTCTCCAGTATATTTCTTCATTTCAGGTCTAAATTTAATCTACTCCTGATTCTTTATGACAATGGAATTTATTTATCATCCTTACCACTTCCTCAAGCATAATTTCACTTACATTATTGTCCAGCCCACGAGCTGTTGTTTGCAGCAAAATATTCTTTCCACCTGCCCAGCTGATTTACACAAAATATTATTCATTTCCTTCTTCCCTACCTTTCTAACATGGTTTATTACTGTCTAGAAAAGTTTCCCTGACGGTTGACCTCGCCTTTGCAGATTATTTCCAAAATCTTCCCAAGACAAATTTTTGGATTCAAAGGTCATTGTTTCACTCTGTTTCAGCTACATACAATTCACTACCTGCATCAGTCCTTGTTTGGAGCCATTTCTTATATGCCTTCTTTTTATATTTACAAGCTGCTCTCACTTCATCCTTGCATCAAGGTTTTTGCTCTTGTCCCCTCTTTACACACAGATGTTTCTAGGCATTCCCTTAATGTTTCTACTACAGCATCCCTTTATGCCACCCATTCACTTTCTATATTCTGAACCTGCTTACTGTCCACTGTTTGGAACTTTTCACCAATCATATCAGTGTACTCCTAATTTCCTCACGCTGGAGATTCTCTATTCTTATTTGCCTGAAGCCATATTTCACTTTCTCTATCCTAAGGCTAGAGATACTTAGTTCACTACAGTCATTAAAATAATCCCCTGAATACCTGCACGTTCCTGACATATTACCAGAATTCAAACTGTTATGATATAGTCTTTAATGAATCTGGTGTCCCTACCCTTTCATGTGTAACAGTGAATAGCCTTACGCTTACAGAATGTATTTGTAACTGCTAACCCCATACTTCTATTAGCTTCCATATATTCCTCACATTTATCAATCACCTTCTCATATCCTTCAGTTCTATTTCCAAATCTCGTATTGAAATAGTCCATTAGTACTATCCTACCTTTGCTGTTGACCTTATGTCACTCAGTGCTTCATAAAACTTGCCAACTTCCTCCTCATCCGCATCCTCAGGGTGAATAGACAATTTTTGGCCCTATTATTCCTCCAACTGTCAAATTTACCCACATCATTTGCTCATTTACGTGCCTAAGAGAAACCTTGTTGCGTGCAATACTCCTCACGAACAGCCCTACACCACACAACCCTTACCTTTTTAACACCAATTAAGAACACTTTGTCTCTTCCTTGTTATTTTCCCTCACCCAAATATCGTTAACTCATAACACACGAGACCCATCCTCTTTTCTGACTCAGTTTTTTCTTTGTAAGCCCCATTTAATACTGCTAGCTTCCCACTGAATTCAATTTTGTTTGCCACCAAGGAGTACCTCGCCTGACAAATGGAAGCAGGACTCCTTTAGTCCTTCCTTAGAATATTCTTAGCCTGGTAAATTCTGTGAAGCAGCATGCACATAGTCCTAATGAGGATCTCTCCTCTAGCAGGTTGGAGCCCCCGGTGGGTTGTGAAGTCCCAGTCATCGGAGCACAAGGACGGCCATAACTCAGAATATACAAAATTATCTAAGTTCCTAGTTACTTCCCGCCAATAATCAGGCATGCTGTTTTACTTGGGACGCAGCAGTAATCCCATCTATTGGAAATGAGTGACAACAGAAGAGTCAAATCACATCACAACAATGGTCAATGAAATGTTATCGTTGATCAGTTTTATGAGCTTTTGATATTGTAGGCCTTCACATGTAGTTTTCTTCCGACTCTGGGATATTAAAGCATCTAATGTAAAGTCAGTCTTCCCTTCTTTCATGACTCCCTCTAGTCTTATTATTCAAGCGATGGTCCCTTTATGATTTTTTCTCATTTTTTATGATCATCTCCACATTTTGATGGTCGATACGGACCGATGACCACGCGGTTTTATACCTTAAGACAATCATGACAAAAACCATAACCAGTTTAAACGATTAAACAATATTTGCCTTTTAACAATGCTTCGCCTTAACATGGACTACGCAGCAAAAGTCTAAATTCATTCTTATGTTATCATAGCCGGTACGGTAAACATGTATAAGACATAAATGATCGGAAATTTAATTCTATGCAACTTTAGTTATGTAGTACTTATTGATAGGACCATTAATAACATGGATATTTGAGAATTAAATCTTCAGCCTTCCCCTAAACTACCATTACTGTCTGTGTGATTAAAAATTATTCATAGCCTAGATTGTAGTGCATCATTTCCTGACTTTACACACTGATTTTCATTAAATTTACTTCAGCCATTTTCTTGTGATGCCCATACATACATACATACATACATACATACATACATACATACATACATACATACATACATACAGGACAGAAAATTAAACAGTGCATTTCCTTATTACTGTGTACACGACCGATACAAAAATACAATTCTTTTTAAATTCTGAGCAATGTACAGACAAAATTCTTATATGTATAGATATGTGTCCTCTCCCATTCCATAGCAACTGGTATTCTGACTCATAGGACCACTTATCAAGCCACTCAACTGTTGCTCATGGTTCATGAACTAGGACACGACTACAGTAACCCACACCATTTATCATGGTAAAAAGGGATAAAAGACAGAAGCATGTAGTTTTACAGCACTTGATAGGATGACCATAGCCACAGGACCTCCAGTTTTACGTGGAATCCAAACCACAAAAATCTGACTTAATCTCCCCCCCAAGTCCTCAGGTGTCATTCAGCAAACATCTTGGACTGAAATATGAACTTCCATACATCAAGCACAGAAACATCTTGCGTTTCCACACCTAAGTCTGAAATCACTAAGAGGACGGTTGCCAAGTTGTACTTCCTTTAAAAACAATCAATACCACCATAAGAAATCACTGAATACGGAATCGAACAATCATGCAGACATACCATTATTGTACAAGACTTGCTAACGGAAGATTCCTATTCTACTGCAAGAAATGTCCTTATCTGTACAACACTTAGTTTTTCTTACTCATTGAGTATGCCAAAATACGCACTGAAAATTACAGGTTTAACCTATTCCTCAACATATGAACCATGTTTCTAGAGACATTTCTCCCATCATGATGTATGTTCAGTCTTCAGCCCTAAAGCTGCTTGGATCATCAACAGCTCCGCCATCAGCTGCCATAGATGGCCTAGGCATCACTTAAGAAGCTTACTAGGGAAATGAGGAGCGAGGTAGTTTCCTGTTGCTTTCCTCACCGAGCCAGAAGTTGCTATTAAATATCAGTCTGCCAAGCCCACTGAAATGCATGCACCAACCAACCCTATGAGCAACATTTTCATACCATTCATAGCAGGGACTGGCTGCAGAAGGAATGGCATTACTAGCATCGCTCATACCTCACTTTCATACTGTCAAAGCCAAGGATAGGACAGAGAAAGATATCAAGCTGAAAATGCCTCTTTCATAGAACTTTGCTCTTTGGGAGTATTGCCACCTACACATGGCTAATTTCACTTCATATGAACCAAATCATTGACTTCGTAGGAATTTCTTCAGCAGTCCAAGGAGGTGAAAGATTATTCAAGATCTGGACTGTGGTGAATGATCGAGTACATCATCCCAGCCATATTTCTGGACTTTGCACAAACAGAAACAGCATCATTAAGTCTCAAGATTTTCTCAGAGCTCTGCTAGGGAGTTTGTCTCATGAAGGTACAACAGCACTTTGCCACTTTTCCAGCAAAGATTTGTGTTCAAAGTGGCCCCAGTTGGAACAAACTTTGAAAGTATATAATATATAAGTCCCAGAATATCATTAGAACTTCTCTCACCAACTGGGTGACCTTGAATTTCTTTTGTGGCAGGCAATCTGAATGTTTCTGCTTTCTTTCAGGTGTGAAGTGGTACATCCAGGACTCATCACTACTTGCCACACCTTCCAGAAAGCCACAACCTCCTTTAACATAAATGTATCACATGGTCCAAAGATTACATTAATTGCTCATAAGACAGGTTCTTTGTCATCCAGTGAGCACTGCCAAGGACTGCAGATGCACCCACCTCTGACAGTGAACAGTGCTGAAATATTTGGCTGGAATGCAGTTTATCAGCAAGATTTACTTGCCCCACTTCAAAGAACTGCAGGCATTGCTGCAATCGAAGGAAAGAGCACCATGCACTTCCAACATTTCTTTTTTCCGCACATATGTGGATGATGTTAGCATACATGCCATCTTTACTCACAAGTTACTCCTGACTTTGCCAAGACAGTGCCTGCCGTCTGTAGCACAAGATTTGAACCCTCTCTCTGCCAGCTTTGAACAAATAATTTTGATCATATTTTTAAAAGCCATATTTATCTATCCTCCCTCTTATTATTCCACAAATTCTTAGACGTGACCTGCCAGCAGATTTCACTATTTCAGGCTGAAATTGATCCATATCTGCTGGTCTGCAACCTTGAGATTCCCAAGACATGACACGAGACGCACATAGTTAGCTGCTCAGTATATACAGGAAGTTTTACTAGTTTTCACCATGGTCTGGGGCGATTATGAAAATTGTGAAGCAGTTGTTGCACTGCATACAGCAGGCAAGTGATAAATTCAAAATGCTCCAGAAGCCCAAAATCTCCAATTTGTGTTTTGCACCAACCAGCATTCCTTAAGAGACTGGAACTGTGAAAAATTACTCCTGAAAAGGAAGGCCACACACAATACGGATTCCAGAATTACTGAAAGCCACGGCACAAGCGCAGAAATATGGTACTAAGACTACTCGCCAGTGCCATGACTTAATAACATCCAAAATGTCTGTTTTATGTGTTGGTAGTGATCTAGAGCTATGTGCACAGAAACAACACCATCTCACAAATGAATTGAAGCATAGAGACTCATCAAACCAAATGTTTACACAGCACATGGCAAATGGACACTGACGAATACTTTTCAGTATAGCCTCTCGTAATGCTCAAAAAGACAAGGTATATGCTGCATGTTTGAAAGAAGCTACCAGGAAGGCTCCTAGGGCCATGCGAGACCTTTATTCTACATCAGTCACAGTGTAGTGGGAAGAAAGTAAGCTTCCAGGGGGCACCACTTAGCTCCATTTCCACAAAATGAATGAGAATCAGCTAAAGAGAACCAGGAGACAGTGCTGTAGAGACTGGTTAAGAGCCTCCATACCACACTCCTCCATTATCGGAACTGGAGCTTTAAGCAAGACTCTACCCCAGCATATAAGGCTTATGTAATAAAGAAGTAGCTTGCAACCAAAGTTCCAACGTCATTTCCACCTCTGATTGGCCTTCTGAAGTCTGGACTTTATACCTCGTGACTACAAATAGTGGTTCATACTTCAGGACATGGTTTGCAAGAACACACACACAAATATTGCCAACATAAAGTGCTCTCTTATGAAGGCAGAGAAGAATTCCCTCGATAGGACAGTGTGCTTGCCAAATGTGGTGATTTGAATGAAAAAATTAATCCACATCTGTGTAACTGGCATTAATGAGATACTGAAACATCTTTCATCATTTTGTTTCAATTTAATAAAAATTTTGTGCCAGTATTTATGGTAAGACTATGTATATACTGTAATTTCACTGCCAGGTATTCAAATCTGATGTTCATATTATCGAAACCCTATAATTCTGATTGTTGCTCAACTTTAAGAAGTTGAGAATTCAGCAAAACTAGATATATATGCATGCATTTGTTGAGTTTTGATGAATACATCAACATTTCTTTTACAATCACTGCACTACTGAATACAAAATAAATGTCTGTGTAATGACATGTTTTCCTCTATTTTATTGAAACATGAAGAGTTTACTCCATTGCTGATGGCAATGAGTGAATGCAAACAACCTGTAACAAAGGGCACAAAAAAACACTAATATTCTTTCTGTTAAGGCGTTTTGTTACAGGCATACTCAGTGAAGGAATAATCATGTCAGCCAAAAATCCAACTACACAAATACTATGTATACTGTTCTTCGGAAAAAAAAAAAAAAGACAGGAATATAATAGTAATCGTAACAATAAAGTCAGGACAGGAGCAGCTAGTTATGTGGAGTTCAAACCAACAAACCATACACAGCTTGCAGCCATCATGACAGTTTCATGTTAACACGTTCAGTACCTGCTTCTGAGCGGGACACTTGAATGCCTGGACCGGCCATTTTGATGCCCGGCCCTCTTGACTTGCATCACTTAATACAATTTACAATTACTCCTAAACTATAAATGTTAGAAAAATGATACTTTGTGCTTACCACTAGTAAATATTTAGGATGTGATATCTGGTGTCACAGGTTTCAAAATACGTCTAATTTTATACAGCCTATCTGTATTTTCGGCATAATGATTACTGCCACCCAAGTGAAGAAATGAAAGAATATGAAGGAAGCGTATTTGGAACATGTATTAGAAAATATTGAAGTATGAAAAACAGGGTCTTCGGTCCAGTATATTTTTATATCAGGATTTTGGACTAATCGGTTTCCACGATTGCATGATCCAATTCTTTGTGAAAGGCCGCGGCGCCGCACTTATCACTTGACTCGCGTATAGATTGGTCTGCTCACACACATACTGATAAAATTCGTCATTCATGAAAATACTCACGAAACTCAAAATATCCTGCTTATATTTTATTTGAATGTTTATTCCTGAATTCTCTGTAAATGGTGGAACGGGTGGACAATAACTAGGATCATATGTATCAGGCACTTCACTTTTCTCTATAGGCCTATTGGATTCGGGAATCTGAATTTTCTCGTCACTCTCACTTTCACTATCCGAGTCTATTTCAGGAATAAGTTCATCACCAGAATAATCATTGTGAACAATACTTAATACTTTTTCTTCCGTAAGAAACTTTGTTTTATAAGCCATTATACTACACTCGGTAAGAACGTCACGCACTGCATTGAAATCTCAAGTACCGTCTTGACGCGCGAGGAAGTGCTGAGATATTCCCGCTAAAACAGCTAGTATAAACATAAGCCCACTCAACGCGACGGTTATCTCAAAAAGGTCAACCAACTTCCTGCTACAACCAGTAACGCTGACTAAGGTGTAAGAATGCATAGATGACTAATATAAACAGCATTGCTTCGCGCGGAGCATTAAACGTCTTACGCCGTCCACGGCCCGCAGCATAGGAGCAAGCTTAAAACGTCTTACGCCGTCCACGGTCCACAATGAGTTAAGGAAAAAATCTGTCAGAATTGCTAATGTGATGTGAAATGTAAGTAAACGAAGTTATCACAATAATTAAACGACAAATTTTCCTGCTAAAAAAAAAAAAAAAAGTCGCTTTTACTCATGTAAGCACCTGTGCACTTTTCAAGAACTATATTTGCCAAAAATGTAGAGTTTTGCAAACCTCTTAATTTCTAACAATAAAATACTACTGTTAACTGACAACAGATTTTCAATCGATTTTGTGTAACAGTAAGCCATTTTGAGAAAAAATTGTTTGGGTTAAGAAGTGGAGAAGTATACTTTGTGAAATAAGTAATATAGCCTTCAGAAAAGTTACCATGATATTCCAAAGATGAGCCAAGCTTCTGTTGCTTAGAAAAGCAGCAAGTTTCAGATCACACATTCAGCAAGGTAATACTGTATAGGCTTTCAAGAACCGATTTAGGAAAAGTCATTATTATAGTCATAGGATTTGCTAAGTTTCTGTTGCTTGGAAAATCAGCGAGTTTCAGATCATACATTCAAGCAACTATCATTTTCAGTTAGAACTACTTCATTATTTACAATATCCTATAAGATGTAACTGATATGCCAAATTTAGCTTATATCAGTTAAATGGAATTCAAATCCCTACCAACAAGCAAAACTGTAACAGACAAGAGCCATGTCACATTTAGAGAAATCAATAAGAAATGAGATCAAGTGCATTTAATTAGAAAACACTGAGGCTTGCAGCAATTTTCATCTCTATCACAGTGAGTGTTAATAAGCATTATTCAGGTACTCACCACGAGTGTCGAATCTTATTAACATACATTGTTAGAGACAGTTACCTGCAGATGAATGTGTTGACCGAAAGTGTACATGACTTAGTGCTGGCAAAACTTGACTAATGTGCTCTAGTATACCAGTCTGCAACAGGTTATTCAACAGAACAGTTTGCAGGAGACCCACTCAAAAGATAATTTAATCAAAAGTATTTAACTTTACAACAGTAATGTCAAACATCATAATATAAAAACACCACAGAATTGAAGGCAGGCAATGCAGATTAAATCAAGTATGTTAACCACGTACTTTTACACGGTCATCTTTGTAACAATACAAATTTACTCATGAATATCTTGTTTTCCTAGCTAATGTATATCTTATATCAAGACTTTTTGTGATTTATGAATATTGACCAGGTGATCTCCATTTCTACAGCATTGTGTGTGTTTGAACTTACTGTTCAAGCTTCAACTTCAAATCATTTATATTTATCCAGAAAGAAAGGTCATAAATAACCAAGCACCAATTTCTAGAACGTGATTAGCACTTTTGGTTGATTTCTGTGAACTCACTAATTTTTAAGTAATATTTTAATGATGAATTTTTTTATGTGGCAATGCTACATCAAAACAAATTTACACAGTTTTAATTAATGTATTTCATAAATTTGTAATCTGTATATAAAATACGGTTCTGTATAATATTCTGTTGCCCAAGTTTTCTTTCTCCAGTAGCATATGGAGTAGCCTATGTCACACATGAATTAAAATTCAATAAACACACATTCCAAATCAATTAAACGCAACAATGAAACTCCAAATGGAAAATTCTTCCAATGTTTGGTGTTAAGAGATTTTTAAACAAACTCAGTTTGTACTGCTTTTCTTCTACTTATTCAGAAATGGGTGCTTAGAACCACACAAAACGCCTTCCTGTTGGCCCAGTATTCCTTTATGCACAACGATCGGATCTGTTTTCGTTGCTCTGACGATGTATGTTGTGTAGTCTTCTCTTCTTCCTCGAAACCCCATGCGAGTGATTTTCCTGATTTCATTCCAGTCAAGTAGGTTCGGTAATCTTAATGCCTCCAAGTCTTTTTCTGTAAGCTTGTACCAATTCGGTCTAGTAGCCTTGTTCTTTATGAATGCATGTATTTTGTGCATTAGTCTGTTTGGGTCCATTCTTTCTAAGTGTCCCATGAATTAAATTCTTCACATTTGCATTGTGTCTGATTTTGGGATTTTTAAAATATATTTCTGCTTTAGGCTTTGGATAATTTACACCATCTTTGGTTCTTGGCCCAAGGACTTTTCTCATTATTTTAGGTTCTTTCACTTCTATTTGGTGTTTTTTGTGTTGGAGATTGAGTGTGTCTGAAGCACAGAGTGCTTCAGGTTTGATTACAGTTATATAATGTCGGATTTTGCAGTTCCAAGAGAGGCTCTTTTCGTTTATATTTTTTTGTTAACTGAAAAGCAGTCTCCATTTTCTGGAGTCTCAATTCAATAGATTTCTTTTCCCGTTACAGTTTTCTGTAATCCATTCACCTAAATACTTAAATTCATTTACTCTGAAGATCTTGTTATTGCCAATTAGAAGTTCATTTGATGTGATTTTGATGTCAGTCATAAATTTTGTTTTTTTCAAACGAGATTTGTAATCCATTTTTCGCTGCTTGTTTTTGTAGTAGTTCAAGTTGTTTTTGTGCGTCAGAGGTATCTTGGGCAATTAATGCCATGTCATCAGTAAATGCTAAGCAGTCTAATTTTATGCCTTTCAGTTTTTCTCCATTCCCGTACTACATTTTCAAGAGCACAATTGAAGAGCAACAGGGATAGTCTATTGGCTTTCCGTACTCCTGTGTCTATTTGAAATTCTGTGCTCAATTTTCGAATAAACTTGACCTTGGATATGGTTTCCTTCTCTGTTTCTTTAATGTTTGTCGTTGGACTGCTTTTACTGTACTCCCATTTGAAAATCTGCATTATACACCACATCCAGGCTAGAATTATAAAAAATAACAGCTAATAATGTGGTAACTGTTCACTTGCTGAGCTTTCTGTTGGGCAGTCCACACCGTATTAGCCTGGTTACACAGCACACGTGCAAACACGCTAGTCACAGTGAGGGTTACATCCCCCGGTGAAGGTCAGGCAACTGCTAGTAGCAGTAGTTGCCATTCTTCGTTACTTCGAGGTTACTATCGCCTTAACGTGTCCGTTTTTTAAATATGATTATTTCCGATGATCATGTATTCATATTTTTCTGTTTCATACATACATTTGGTCATTTTAGATGACATACGACAATGCATAATTCTAAAGAGTTTTAAGAGCATCTGTGCTTACCAGCCATTCTGCATTGTATCTGGATGCTAAATTGCTGTGAAGAAATAGCACCATTTCAACCATCTTAAGGAAATAATCTATCCCACAGTTTCTCGGATTAGGAAGTGTACCTGTGGAGATTTATATCTGTCATGGCATCTATATAATATCCAAATTATGATGTGCACGTTTTTAGTATCTATTGTAGAATTTTCACCAACTTTACAATAACCTCCAAATAATAATAACTTTGCTAATGCTTGCTTAGAGCTATTAAAATTCGCCAACATTTTTGTCCAAGAATCTAGTTGCCATACTTTGTTGGGCTCTAGGCATTTGAACTCTTGTGTTATAATACTAAATTTTTTATAGAACAAAGTCCTTCTCATCTACGGTGTTGCTTTCTTTCGTTTGTTCGATACTAATATCATAGCAAAATTTAAACCTCACCTGAGAGCATTTGTTTTCTCATATTAACAGGCCAAATGATCAGACTTGGTTTAATACCTGCAAGTATATGTACAAGATTTTAAAAATATATCACATGTGACAGGCCACCGGGGTCTGACTCGGCTGAAGCAAATACGCTTATTCAATGTAACTTTAGAAACACCTATCAGAGTAGCATTGCCCCGAACCATGAAGCCATGCACTCCTGGTACAATGGATTAAAAAAAACACAGGTTGTGATGGTGAAAACCACCGGTCTCGCGAGGAACATCAGAAACAATGTTGAGCACATTTGTTTCTCATGTGCTGAAAGTCCTACCTAGTAGCCCTGACCTCACTCCAAATGGATTTCTTCTGGGGATACATCAAAAAAACATTATTTATCGTGAAAATATATACGGGACTTAATGAATTCTACACAAAGGATAACTGCTGCCATTGCTACTGTCACTCCAGACATGCTCCAGCAAGAAATTTATTATAGATCTGATGTTTACTGTGCCACTAATAGAGCACAAATAGAAATTTATTAACACACGTAAAAAAAAAAATACATAAAAAAATTCCCATATTTCTTCTTTAGGTGAAAACCACAATTGCCTCAATATGTTTGAAGCAGCTTTCTTTAAATATGGATATTCTTTTCAGAATAGTAAAACTGGCAAAAACTTACTTAAAATATATATCCAGTGTAAGATATGAAGTTCCTATCAAGTATAGTAGAATTGCTGAAAAGAGGTATACAGGTATATATGTTTAAATATCAAAAATCCTCATGAGTGTTATGAGGCTATAGTCTAAGAATATAAATTCAATCATGTTTTTGAAAGCTAAGACAAAAATCAGATAAATATTTTTTTTAAATATCTGAACTGAAGATATGTTTCATATAACTATATCATTCAGCATTTCTTTAAGGCATTAAATTACAAGTAAATCTCCCACTATTACTGTTGGTTACTTGTGTTTATAGACTCCTGCTTTCAGAATTCCTAAAAACTATCCAAATTCAATCAAAAGTATAAAAGAAACAATAGGAAGTTCCATAGTGATCCATAATTTAACAGGGTATTGGAATTTATATATATATATATTACTGTCAATACAAATACTTTAAATACAAAGACAACACTTTATTCACAAATTTTAAATGCAGCACAATTACATAGTATTTTATTGTCCACTATTTAATGTTGACATTGCAATATAATAGTGATGATACTTCCCAATATACACACACATATAAATATATATAGCTGCAGATAAAGATACTTTGTGCAGAACTTATACAGAGAAAATTTTTCATAGAGTGCATCAAGAACTAATCTTCAAATCACTTTGCATACAATTTCCTCCTCACATTGTATACTAAGGAAAGTCACAATGAAAGAACTGTTTACACAGTAAATTTTTCCATACATTATTTTGAATTGACTAAAATATTTAAGTCTCACAGACTGATAAAAGTGATAAAATTAAGCAAACTAAACAATTTCTCTCGGTAAATAATGGACACTTTCTGCTTTTGGTACAATATATTTAGATATACTATTTTACTTAACTGGATTTAATCAATGTCAAATTCTTCAAATATATTTCATTTCAATTTATTACAAACATACAATCATCTGATAACAGGGAAAATTGTGACCTTATAAGAAGCCTAGAACCATAACTAGAGGAAGAATGTATTGCAATGAATAATATCCACCAATCATGAAATCTTAAAATTCAAGACATTTTTCATGGTAACATTGTAAATCAATCCAAATTAAGGGGCTGTAATACAATATAACTGATATATCAAGCTCTAGTAATTTAGAAATACAAAACCCTTCAATTTATAGTGCTGATTCACAGAAGTGTAGTGTGTAGAGAGTTTACAAGCCCAATCAACAAGAAAGAACTAGTTGAAATCTGAGAAATTGACAGTCAAGATTTAAAACATTTGTCCAGTTAACACTTTCTTCCTACTGCCCATTCACAGAACAGAGACTTTGACAAACAGCATTATTCAACAAAACCAGGAAGCCTTTGCAGAGAAATGTGATACAGAAAATAAAAAATGCTAAATCTTATACTTGTGTCTTATGCAAGAGGAAATTAAAAATGACATGTTTCAACAAAACTAAGAAATACCGACTAAAGGATGTATTGTTGACACAGGGCTTAACATATCTTGGAGGATTTCAATAGTAAGTGGAGTATAAAGAGAGAACAATGCAGTTTTCCCCACAACGATACTGAGTACAGATCTGAATTTCAAATAGCACATTTAGTGTATTTGGTATCGATCCTCTCACGGCATAAATGAAACCTATCAACTAAGCAAAAATTGGGAATTGTGACACACTGGGTATAAAAATGAAAATCTTGAAATAGATTGTCCAAACTATAAAAAGCCATCATAAAAGGCAACAAAGAAGAAAGTAAAAAAAATTCAAGAATCCATATTTTTTGGTCAAAGAAGCAAGTAGTTGTGATCTTCCTGTAACACACTGCCTGTAACTCAGAAACTGATATTTAAGTTTACATATTCCATGGAAGTTCTGACAGCAATTCTCTGAACATTACCAGCAATTACCCTGCAATATGCTATCAATTGATATCACTAAGCATTTCCACTACACAGTTATAACCATATTTGAGATGATCATGATATATATCATGACAATAGTTCTAGAAAAATAAGACTTCCATTCAAATCAAACTACCATCACAGCAATTGAAAAACTATTAACTTTATATTAACCTCAAAGAAAAATAAACACCAATGACAAAATGTATTGTTTAAGCAACAAGCATCCATACTCATGCACTCTGTGAATGGACAGTAGGCCCTGAATTTAATTACTTTTGGGAGAATAACGGCGATCCTATCAACCCATTTCACTCGATGGTGAGTTAACACTTCCTGCTTCTGTCAAATCCACCATTAGGAAATATTCAAATTATGTCAAATCCATCACTAAGCAATTTTCAAACTGCATATCTCACACGAATGGCATCGTTTTCACACAAATTATACACAACTTGCTCTCGTAGCCTGCTCTCCCTGCCGCTGGTACACTGCACCATACGTCCAGTGCTCGTTATACCTGTCTTACATCTGCTCACAATTTCTGCAAGGGGAAGGAAGCGTGAACAAGAGCAGATCCACATAACAGATCTCAAGAGTCAAAGGGGAGAAAATGTCTACTTGAATAAAATTGAAATGTTCCACGACACAAAGGGGTGACTATTAAATAACGAGACTGCACAGTGTCTTAAATCTTATTTCTAAACGGAAAACAATGGAATCCTAAACCTTTTGAATGATGCAAGGTCCTAGTTTACAGAGAAATAAAAAAAACACTCTGAAACATTCAAGTATGCATTTGTTTTAAATTGTGACACCCATAAAGGCAAGAAAATCAAAAGCTCAATTTCTTGAGAAAGATTCATAGAATGAGTCACAGTACAGTACAAGTTGTAGATACTCTACAGATGTTTTAAGGAATAATTTGAGGGAAGAAAGAAAGAAAGAAAGAAAGAAAGAAAGAAAGAAAGAAAGAAAGAAAGAAGACAGGTGAAAACAAACAAAAAGAAATATGTGCTTTACTAAATTGAAAGCATCTCCATGATTAGCACTGAACAACCAAGAAATACGTTTGAACTCGGCAGTACCAGATGCTCCACCTTCTCACTATTCAAAATAAAGTGATGTATTAAAAATGTTATGTAACACAGCAAGCACGGTTGCATTTTATAAGAGAACAAAAATATACACACACACAAAAAAGCCCAATTTGGAGACAGCCAATGAAGGATCTGACAAAGCCGATTCAACTCCAGAATATTCCTTTTAATTGTATGATGAACATTTTTCCAGACATGGCCAATGGTATGATTGGTAATGACTTCATTTCACCTTCGTTGTCAGTCACAAATTCAAAATGAACGTTTAAATTAGTTCTCAAAAACACTGATTTATGAAGAATAATTTGGCATTTATTTCTAGAGGAACTTCAGTCAAATTGGCATGAAGACAGGTTCACAAACGAGACAGGATAACTTGTACAAAAGAAAACTTCCAAGATAACTGGCAGCTAAACAGCATGAGGAATGCATCCTGTATCACAATCGCTTCCACCTCCCAGGTAGCCCAATTTTTTGTAGATATGCTACAGTAGAAAGCTGTCAGTCTCATTATTGAACAGCCATACCCAGCAAACGACATGATCAGGAAGGAAGAAGGGGAATACATATACAGCATCAAAAAGTAGAGGTTCAAACTACAACTGGAATAAAACTCAATTCCTGGAAAAGAGTATGCACTTGGGATCCATTCACTAGAATGATCACAATAAAATAAATTCTAAAACATGAAAATACAGGTAAGAAACCACTACAACCCAGAACAATATGTATCAAACGTATAAGAAATTTCACCAATTTCTTACTTTAAAGCACATTAACACAATAGACATGAAATGGATCAGCTAATTATACATCTGATAATGTTTATCATTGCAATTTTGTATTCCAATTTCATATGGAGATTAGTTCTCCAACTAAATTATTTAGTTATTAATTTCATCAACTGAAAAATTTCAGCATGTCATACTGCACATCTACTGAATCTGTCCTCACATCCAACTATTCTCTATTATGTTTGGCACCCATCTCCAATTACTGTTAATTTGAATGAAGGATAGAACAACTTTCCTAACGTCTTGTGGTTCAATACACGCTGTATTTGAATAAACGGGAAAGGAAGAGAAACTTACAGTTTTATGCAGGTATGATTGAGGATTTCAAAGCAAGTGCTTTCAGCAAATAAAACTTGTGCATATATAAGGAGAGCAAAAAGCGCAATTTAAAATATCTGAACTAGAACCACGATTAGTCACCAAAGAAATCCCTGACGTGTTATCTCCCCTGGGCCTAACATGTTTGTACTAAATAGATCTTTCCCCTTAGCTAAGTGTATTTATGAGCTTGTAAAAAACACTTATTTCAGTCCAATTTCTCCCATATTAATCAAACAACTGTTTCTGCTTCCTTCACCTGCCAGAAAACAAGTGAAAAACTGCTCCAAAACAATTCCTTAAAAACAAAATGTTAAATTCATTATGGTCAATTATTCACAAATGTAAATATATTTCTCTTTTGTGGAGACGGACATTTTGGTATTAAAGGAAAATAATTATTTTAAAGAATGTTTTATATATTACTAATCGACTGAGTACCGTTAAATTCACTTGGAAAGTGTAAATAAAAAATTTAGTACTAGAGAAGGAAGAAAGAAAGAAAGACACTATGTAAATCAGCACACAAACTAATCCTCAGCAATGGTATGTGAATTCATTAGAAAGAAACACACTTGCATCTTTTAATAAAATTGAGAAGTTTGAGATTGGACACTCAAAAAAAAAAAAGTATTTCATAAATTATTAAATGATCTTTAATTAGATTAAGGTAGATTAAAACTACAAATCATATAAAACAGAAAATATGGACATTGCACTAAAATTTACATTTCATGTAGTATCTATACAAGAGGATGTGGCAACTTAGTGTGGTTTTTGCAGTATGCCAGCCTCTTTTTGTGTGTAAACTAGGTATTATGCTGTATAGTATAATCCTAAACAAGATTCAACTGTTGTGAGCATAAAAGAGGACAGCAGTAAATAAAACATATTTGTAAATTTGAAAGGTTGAAATATTCCCAATGACTTGGAAACAAAATTAAGGCATTTTTCTTTCAACTCAGTATAACATGAATATTCATAAATCAAATAGAGCACACTTGCTGAACTTGGTGCAAATTCATATTATCTTGCCTCTGACTTTTCGTTTCTTAGAATCGTTGCTTACTGACATCAACTGTCAGAAAATATAACATCTCCAAAGAAACTTTCTTACATAATGAATGAATACCAGTAGAAGGGGGGGAAACTATATTAGAGAACTCATTTCTTGGGGACAAAGAGGAATATGAAGGTAAGAAGAATATCTAGAAAACGGCAGACCTATACCAAACAATAATAATAATAATAATAATAATAATAATAATAATATATACAACCCTCTTTACAAGTCTTCTACCAGTTTGATGTAATGGTCCTTCCCGTCATAAATGTTTCCGGAGATAAATTGTAAAAGGGTGACAAAAATAGACCATGAAAAATTGTTGCTATAAGGTGATTTATAAATATCACTGTAATTTAAAATTCACAGAAAAACAGAACTTCATTATATGGTTTCAAATTTCTACTTTTTTTTTTTCTTCCGTAACTTATAGCACATAATATTTTGTATGTCTCAGTATTCTGTACCCTTCAATAAATACAATGAAGAAAAAACTACACACATACAATTCGAAACTTAAAAATTAAAAAAAAAAAAGCATTTGTGAAAAAGAAAAATCAATGCTGAGTATGATATTTACATACTCAAATGTAATCTGAGACTAAATTGAAATTTTTACTCCATATTTTGAACAAAATGTTTGTGTATCTTTATTATTTATTCTCATTCACAATGAGTAAAGAGAAAAAATAAAGCATCCACTGAATGGCCATTTAATGAAATGGGCAGCTGCATGAGCCCAAAAGCAAAATAAAAGAAATTTAACCATATAATGTTTAAGATGTCGCATACTTCTGCCAAATGCATTTCGTTCTTCCTCACCACTCCCTTCTTTAAAAGATTTGTGTAACTCGAACACTGGTAATTTCCAAGTACACCCCATCCATGTAAAGGCATTAGAAACTGCCATCCACTCGCATGCTCACAGTGTGTTCCAGTCATAACAAGTATTCCACATAAAGAAACACCAAAGAAGTAGAAACACACTGATTTCTATAATGGTCTTCAGTTCCTATGTCTAGGTTCTGAAACGTACGTAACTAAGGAAATTAGAATAGAATGCCTTTCTTAGTATTGCAGAAAAAATTAGATATTAAAAAAATTAACAGTACTTCATAGTCTGTATGAAAGAAACTACGTAAATCCTCACTTTAAACTCACAAGTCAGTCATGATTCATTAGACTTCAATCTAATCGTTTCCCTTTTTGGACTATCCTACGATAACCATTCACACTTCCAAAACATTAAAGTGTTTGCTTTCTAACTAAAGTACCTCTGCAACTGAATTATTGAAATAACATCTCACAGCAGCTCTGCACATTCGAAAATTTTCTGTTCTGGGTGCAGTAAAGAGCTTAGTTAAATCAGAACAGAAATGAACTAAATACCTAGCAAATGCAAAAGTTAAGTTCAAACACAGTTAATATATCTTTGACTCAGCCGCAAAAAACAGTGCTGTGATACAGAACAGCTTTGCATGCTCAATATTCTGACACACTGCTGCTACTTATTTCCAGAAATATGGGACATTAAAGGTGATTGCAGCTAAGTTCCAAATAGATGAAAGAGTATTTAGTTTTCTTTCTGAGACATATATAACATACAAATGTTCAGTAACATCCATTTATTTAAACGTAATTTCTGTAACAGCCGTGAGGTAATGGGGATCATTACAAATGATTGCTTAATTTGTCCTCAAGAATAATTTAGACTCAAGTTTAAATAAATCAACTTAGTAACTGACATTTTTCTGCAGCTAAAGATAGTTCTGTTAAAAAGGAAATTTGAATATTCTGTTATTTGATCATGCTGATAACTTATTTACTGTAAAAAAAAAAAAAAAAAAAAAAAAAAGTGGTTTGTCATAAGATGTTTTTTTTAATTTTACTCTTTTCCATAAATTAGGTTCTCATAATAACAGCAGTGCAACCTTAGAAACTGGATCACTTGAACATGTAAATTATGAATAGTCTAGAATGTTTATATGCCAAGTTGTCCATGCTAGAGGTTCCCTGCTGTTGCCTCTTAAGAATTTGATAATGATTGCTGATAACTCATCGTGAGCTAAATCTCTGCAATACAGAAATAATAAACACAGAAATCTATGAATTACATAGAAGATATCCGTTGATCCACCTTTAACAAGATGAATCACGCAGATATGAAAATGAAGTCTGGTAGAGATAGTGCCCACACTTTAGACAATATTAACATATTTACTATATTAAATATGCAATTAAAAAATGTGCCTATCACCAATGAGGTCTTATCTAGACAAAAAGTGCTGTTTAAAAATTGGTATGAATTGTGTGTGCTATTATAGATCAGCTGAGAAATATTTCCCTATTTCTAAGGCAAGTTAAAACATGCTCTTTTATTACCTCCATAACAAGAGTATTCTACAGTACATAAAATGTGTCACTCAGATATACATGGCACCCATGCTTAATATTCTAGTGTACATTAACTAAGGATTTTTTAAAAAATATTTTTCATTTATTGAAAACAAAACAATAGCACAACAGTATAGTTCAGTTTCGCAGCCTACAGATATCAGAGGAACACTGCAGCAGGACAGACCAATCTTCCTCACATTTATTCCCTGCCATTCCCTGATCGTCATCTCGTTTTCCATTTCTGTTGCATCCTACGCCCACGGAAACCCTGTTGTAGTAAAACATGCATTTAAGTTCACAAGAAATTTCAAGCTTATATCAGAAGATTAAAACCTCATAGACTGACCAACCAGCCAATTGTGATTTGAACTCAAATATGAGCTGCTTACACAATAGAAATCTAGCATTTACAGCTTTGCATCAAAGCTCAGTTCCATAAAGCATCATAGAGCAGATTGAGCACCCTTACATCCACCCAAAAAAAGATGGAGAAAAAAAATGTTTAATAAGACTGGAATAAAAGGAACACAATGTATTACAGCTTATTCAAATTAATTTAATTATGAACCTTTTTGGCTGATTTCATGCTTTCACTAGGATGATAAATTTATTAATGCAGTTACATAAACAAAATTATCAAAATGTTAATGGTATGAAGCTGCAATGTTGTTGAAACACATGCTGTAAAAGAAACAAAAGATTAAATAAAAAACTGAAATCCTGATTTTCATAAATGTAAATATCTATGGTGATTTGAAAAAAAGATCCTCTAGCTATTTAGATTATAAAAGCAAAACCAATACCTTCTCATTCACACTCTGAACATATCAAAGATAACCAACTCTCAAAAGTTCACCTGGATCCACCCCCACCGTTTGTTCATCCCCTTCATTCACCTAAATCTTGAGTAGTTTCCAAGATTTATATCAATTTTATACAGTACAGATTCCTTACACATTTCAATCTACACAAGGAGAAGAAGAGTAATAAAATTTCATTTGATTAAGTTGGAGCATTGACAGGCATAAACATCAGTCATTTAAAACAAAGATTCTACTATCAATACATGAATTACCTGAAAATTTTCTAGTCCTTCCCCATGTACAAACAAAATTTATATAGTACAACACATTTCTATTTGTTCTGGGTAAAAACTTAAACATAAGAGACATACTAACCAGCCTTGATCGTCTAAAGAAATGTGGGAAATGAATCAACTTGGACAAAACAAATGACTGAAGTTATTTCAAATGAAAAATTAGACAAATGATTTCACCAGTTTATATTTTACAGTATTAGGTTATTTCATGTCGTTAAGAGAATTTAATTTTACAAAGCAGGGGGGAAATGCACCCTATATGCACAGCACGTTTTTTTATAGTAAAAAAAGTGTGCAATTTTAAAAACCTGATGAATTTGGTAAAGTTCTCCAGCAAAGCTGTTAGGATTTAAAACAACTTACATTACTCTATAATTCAATTAGAACTCTACTAAATTAGTTCTTTCCTGGCCATATATGCACCCATAAAACGAGCCCTCTCGAGCTCACTCAGGGTTGGTTCGCCTTACTCAGAGAGTATGTCCAACGTTCTTGCAGCAGATCTAATGACACTTCACTTTTCCTGGAAGCAGCCTCAGCAATTTGTCTCCATGTTGCCTTAGTACGCCCTCTTCCTCCCTCCAATGGCAAGACCTTTCTGTACTAAATGGTGTTCATATCTTCTTCTGACGTGACCATACCAGAGAAGCTGTTTTTCATCTTGCTACTGATGGGCACAACTTCAAAGGATCCTTGCACATGTTGATTGTGCAATTTGTCATTCAGAGTCATGTAGTTCTACTACATCAATGATGGCCAAAATTAAATCTTGAACAAAGTATTCAAAAATGAATTTTGTCAACCAAGTTCATCCATGTGTCCTTTTTATGAAAGGGAGAAATGAATATGATGCAGTACCAGCCATCATGCAGGATAACTGGAATGGTATTCTGCACTCCACAAAACTATGCGCACTTCAAAAAATATCCGACATCGTAAGAAATTCTACTCTGCCCTGCCATTTCACCAATTCACAACCCTCCAGTTGAGAAAGCATTTTGCCAGATATGATACACACGTGAAATACTCCTAACACTAGGGTTAACAATGCTAAGCAAATCATCAAGAACTTGTACTGTAGATAAAAGGCTGAGATTCAATTTCAAGGTAGAAGTCATCAAGATAATAAAATTCAGACAGGAATGCATTCTTTCTCCATTTACTCCGACAAGATAATTGAAGAAGCCCATTGAAAAATATGGTTTCACCACTAACACATTTCAAACTACTGGTCTTGACATGCAAGAAATATGATGGTACATCTCTATAAAGGGGAATGCATGCATGAACAAGGTCAAGTATCCAACGACTATCATTATAAAAGATCTTCATTCTGTCCGCAGGAAAAACTTGAAATAGCCCTTTCAACCGTTCACAGATTGTGTTCACTCACCTACAACAATAAGAATTTCAAGCCTTTTCTTCTTTTCTTTGGTGTAGACTCAATGTAACTCACATCCTTTTCAGCTTGTTGAAACATGCAATACAACAAAACTTACCTGTGAAAAATGAATAATTAAGCAAAATAACGTTTTGTTTTACAAGAACATCCTCAGACTCTAGCAAATCACTTTTAAACATGCATATATAGAGGCATGATTTTTTCGCATTAACGGTAAACGCGACAAAATATTTTGAAGCGATTTTGAGATATATTTACGTATCATATATTTCCGGTTCGCGAATTAAAGCGATAAGGCCATTTTAAAGCAAAATTCAATTATTTCACAATGGGCGCGATATTACAGCGAAATCTGTAGTGAATAACGGACTTGACATTTTGTTCCAAGATTATGTATGTAAAGGAAGAGCGAACAAAAATTCATCAACAGGAAAGAAATATGTTATAATTAATTTCTGGAAAATCTCTTTAAGACATGGCATCAAAGAAAAGAGGTTGGCTCCAGGCTTCTTGCAAAACGAAATGTTTGGAATGTTGTTCATGTGGTGGCTGGTAATCCCACCCCAGCCTGACCCCTCATGGCATTATGCAATCCTGTAATCCCTAATGACGTCTGCAAGCAGCACAATTGACTGGTGTAAATCGGCTTCGTGGTCAGGTAAAATTAAGAAAGTGATCACAGACAGTAGCGAAGATGGGTCTCTCGACAAGTATTACGGTGCACAGCAGAACTAAACATTTGCTAGAGGCTTTACGTCGCACCGACACAGATAGGTCTTATGGCGACGATGGGATAGGAAAGGCCTAGGAGTTGGAAGGAAGCGGCCGTGGCCTTAATTAAGGTACAGCCCCAGCATTTGCCTGGTGTGTAAATGGGAAACCACGGAAAACCATTTTCAGGGCGGCCGATAGTGGGATTCAAACCTACTATCTCCCGGATGCAAGCTCACAGCCGCGCGCCTCTACGCGCACGGCCAACTCGCCCGGTCAGAACTAAACAGTTTGCGAGTGAAGGTTTATACGTTTCGGAAAGCAATATTTTAATGTGTAGATTTTGTAATCTTTGTATTGAGTGGGAGAAAAATTTTGTCTCAAAACATTGTTTTAAAGACGAGGAACGTTCAAAATGTAAATTTAGCACTCCAACTGTGAAACGGCAGGCAACAATAGAACTCCCATTAGATATGCAATTTAAGATAAGAGTGAAAACGTAGAATTCATTCACGAAACAACAGCAATGCTTCTCCCGCTGGAGAAGGTAGACGGCCCTGCAGTCTGGAAATGGCTTCAAAAGTATGTACAGTCCGTCGATTAAACCTCCACAATCACCGATCAGTGATAGTAAGACTAGGTTTTCTAAGACCTCTTTCTGAAAGATTTTTCTTTTTTCTATTGGTTAGGATTTGGAGACCTTCCCACAGCCAACCAACTAAAGAAACAATGATTAATTTTAGAATTTCATTAAAGCGAAATTAAAGCGATACGGCAATGTCTATTTCGCAAAATAACACGAAAATTAGTATCCTTCTCGCGAAATCGTTCAAAAATTAATGCGAAAAATCATGAATCTATGCATATATATATATATATATATATGCGTGTAAAATGTTGTTTACGTTGTGCAAACTTGTCTATGATTATCAATAATTGATGGTGTTATGAATAAGTAACATGATGAATGCAGCGGTCCTGTCCAGCAGTTGTCACTATATTCATTAAGGCTACCTTACACGGTCAATATTATTGAGTCAATATCGATATTGATCAATAATATTGACCGTGTAAGGAGCATATTGAAACAATAACATTGATGGCAATAATATTGAAGAAAATAAAATCCGTCCGATTTTTATTGAACGCCCGACAATATATTGAAGCGGCTTCAATATTATTGCCACGTGTAAGGGGTATATTGTCATATGGTGCAATAAAACGTCAAGTCAGTCTGTAGACGCGGAAGGGGCTGTTTCTATTTCATGCATCACAGGTTTCTTCAACTATTTCACTTATGGTGGTTGCAGCCATGTAACATGAAAATTTCAAATCTTCAAAGCTGTTGCCTGTTGCTAGAAATCGTAATGTGACTGTAAGTCGATCCACCGGTGAAATGGCCTTCCTCATAACCGTATCGTGCTTTATTATAAATGGTGAAAGCAATGCAACTAGGTGTTGCAACAGCTGTATATCCATTCTTAAAAAATTTCTGTAGTCATCTGGCTCACTGTTGAGTCCTCGAAGCAATTCCCCATATCCATGACTCGTACGTCTATTTAACCAGCTTTTTGTCCACACTGTTTTCTGCCTCCTCCTTTTCCTCTTCTCGATGACCAAAGCAGACGCGATTAGAACCGGTAGATCCATCCTCCCTGACTGCACAATTGAAACCGACACTTTATTGATCAATATTATTGAGTCGTGTGAGGGCTACAGCTTTTTTTCCAATATTGCGTCAATAATATTGCTTCAATAATATTGATCGTGTAAGGCCCGCTTAAGACATAAAACTGATTTAAGTACACAAAACTCTTGAAGTTACTCGAGTGTCAGTAATGGACTTCTAAATTCATAATTTCTCAGTTCACAATGATTGACAAGTTTAAATAACATAAATAATACTGTACAATATGCATGGTTAAGGGTTTTTTGATGGAATCTGAGGATGTTCTTGTGGAATTAAACATGTCATTCTGCTTATAATTATTAATTTCTTACAGGTATGTTAAAGTGTCCTAAGTGTAATTTTTGTACTACATTGTTTTTAGCTACTACAAATAATGTTTAAAAGTAACAGATGGTCAGAAATTTTATGTGATGCAGAGATTTGGACCATCAAGTCCAATAGCAATAGTCAACTTCAGATGTTCAAAATGTGACTTTATAAAAGAATGGTATAAATATCCTGGGTTTGCAAATAGTGACTTGTACTAAGAGCTGGTGCAGTGCAAGGAGTTCTGTAAAATGCTGAAATGTTAATATAAACAAAAGAACATGGGAATTGGTTGCAAATTTTGGAACACATTCAATAATTTTTTATTATTATTCTTCAATATAGCCATCTATGGGCTACGAAAAAACAAGACTCCCATTCCTTCTTTTCAAGGCGTTTATTCCTTGCCTTTTCCTTTCCTGCCCGATTTCCTTCAGCCTCTTGACTTCCTCGTAGCTGTTCTCCTGGAGAAATCTAAGGCATTTCTAGGGGGTACAGAATCATTTAACCCTACTTTTTTAAGACCTGGTCCATTTTTTCACATCAGTGAAGTTACAACTAATTCTATTGAAATATATGAATTTTGTTTGCCATCTTGTTGGGCGCCATTCTTTTGATAAGGCTATAAAACAGTCTTCTTTTTCTCATGCTGACTTATTACTTTAAACTTTTTGTAGAGCTCAGTTTGACTTTGGGTGGAATGTGAAATCACCTATAGCTACAGAATTTTGCTTAGGAAGTTTGTCTCTCGTTTCTCTTAACTTCTCATTCTGGCTAAGGTTCCTGCTGCATACAGGTACTCTGGTTAAACTACTGTATGGCAGACTCTGTATTTGACCAGACCAGAGAGAGATCATGATTGTGTTAAAGGCAAAGGCAGAATATTATTCCCCTTTCTTATCCTCCTCTCCTCGATGGCACATTTTATTCCGATGTTTGGGGTTAGAATTTCATCCACATACTTGAATTTTCAGCCCTATTTCTTGAACTAGATCTGATCAAGTTCATATATTCAGTTTCTTACACGAGATTTGCAGACCTCCCCCTCTCGTCTTCATAAGACTCACAATTTGCCTAATGCCAGTAGTTTCTATATCTGCTGAGCTAATACAGTGAAAATCCGGTGATTCAATAATAGTCCAACCAACAGCAAGGTATTAGTACTCGCCACCAAGAAATGTATCCACCACCTTGCACATAGAGATTTAAACCTTCTATTATGACACTTAAATCAGCAGTTTCATTTTTGGAAAACAACGAAACTGAAAGTTGGAACAACATGCAGAGTTTTCTCTAAGAATTTTATCATGCATTTATGTTTCTAATGCAATTCCAGGAGACTTAAATAGAAAAATACTAAATGAACAAAGCTAAATACAGGAGTATCCTTGACATTAAAAATGTCTTTAAATTCAATTTTTAAAATTGAAATGATTTCAAATTGAATTAACTAAAACGGGTTTAGGAACCTACTGTCATGTTTTCAGACAGTTAATAAATCCTGCCAATAAACTGTTGCACAAATTAAGTTGTTTAGATGAGTGCTAACAATGTATTAAGAGCATCGAATGAACTAATGTAAAAACCAACAGTACCTGTACTAACAATATAAATGGGTAGCATCTCCCTGAACTTCTTAAAACCGAGCTCAACAGCTGCAGTCACTTAAGTGCGGCCAGTATCCAGTATTCGGGAGATAGTAGGTTCGAACCCTACTGTCGGCAGCCCTGAAAATGGTTTTCCGTGGTTTCCCATTTTCACACCAGGCAAATGCTGGGGCTGTACCTAAAGGCCATGGCCACTTCCTTCCCACTCCTAGCCCTTTCCTGTCCCATCGTCGCCGTAAGACCTATCTGTGTCGGTGCGACGTAAAACAACTAGCAAAAAAACTTTTTAAAAAATACGAATTCCTTACATTGTACAAACACAGATATCTTACGGCGATGATGGGACAGGAAAGGGTGAGAAGTGGGAAGCAATCGACAGTGAGCTTGATTAAGGTGCATCCTGGTGTAGAAGTGAAGGGAAAAAAACCCATCCTCAGTGCTGCCAGACTAGGGTTTGAAGCCACCATCTCCCGAACGCAAGCTGACACCTAAGTGGCCCAAACCGTGCAGCGACTTGCTTGGTTCTAAACTTATCAGTATTGCTCGGAGAGTCATGTAATTAAAAAATGGAAAATATGTATGCAAATGTGTAATTTAAAAATTGAAATAACCATTAACCAAGAAAAAATATGCAAAACCTCACAAAAAAAAGAAATGAAAAGAAATCTACGTTTACACCCATTATTTTCGACATTTAAAATCTAACGAACCAATAAAGATCGCTATTTCCTCCACCGACAATGTTTATTCCATGTCCAACATCTCGTCACTTTATTTTATAAAGATTTTGCTTTATGTCAAACTGACACAGATAGCTCTTAAGGGAATGATGGGATAAAAAAGGGCTAAGAGTGGAAAGGAAGCAGCCGTAGCCTTCCCTGGTGTGAAAATCATATTCGGGGTTACCAACAATCGGGTTCGAATCCACACTCTCTCAAATGTATGTACGATAGCTACATGACACAAGCCGCACAACCACCTGCGAGGTGCTCAGTTTTACCAGACAAGATACCATACATTGCAACTTAAGGGCAGTATCCCACATTTTGTTTTGTTTTTTGTAGAATATAGGTTATTCTACTACATTCTTTGCAATTTCATCTTGTTCTGATTTAAACTCCAGTAAGAGATTTTCCACATATATGCGGTAAGTCATGTTTAAGCGCTGTGGTGACTGTAGAATTGCAACTGAAATGTGCCATTGTTAATTCCTCCTCCATACCTTCTATACTTTTAGCACCCTTCACTTCAATTTCATTTAGTTATTTTACTATGTGTTGTTACCATAATATACAGCATCCTCTAACCAGGTCCCTCCATCTTGCAATGATCAAATCAGAAGGGAGTGGAATTTCCACAAACAACTGTTTAAACAAGCTGCTTCTTCTCGGATATTGAGGGAAATCCCTTCTTATGCTCGATATTCAACTATTAACACAGAAAAATTTAAGAGAACAGTTTCACTCAGGCAGTGAACTGCATGCACTAACCATGTAACAGGAAACATTCGATCATAAATAAGTTTTAAACCAACCTCCTGCCTTAACCATGTGGGGAGCAGCAAGAGAACAAAATTTCATACCAAATTACCTCTGGCCACAGTAACAACACTGCGTTATTGCACACTTTCCAATTGCTACATGGTTTTGAATCTGCTTCTTGAATGCAGATGCCTTTGAAATTTAATTTTATCTGAGCATCCCAACAATTACACTACAAACAGATCGTTTGCACGCATCTGGAGTTGCAACTAAACCCAGATTAAAAACCATACTTGAGAGGCAAGAGTGTACATCAAGTTACGGCCATTTTTGTGCTGGGTATAACTGAATGCATCTATGACCACTTAGTCGAGCAGCTTGTCTCCTTTCTCCCAACTCCTCCCAGCCCAAACTTTGCAACATTTTCGTAACGCTACTCTTTTGTCGGAAATCACCCAGAACAAATCGACCTGCTTTTCTTTGGATTCTTTCAGTTCTGAAATCAAGTAATCCTGGTGAGGGTCCCATACACTGGAACCATACTCTAGTTGGGGTCTTACCAGAGACTTGTATGCCCTGTCCTTTACGTCCTTACTACAACCCCTAAACACCCTCATAACCATGTGCAGAGATCTGTACCCTTTATTAACAATCATATTTATGTGATTACCACAATGAAGGTCTTTACTTATATTAACACCTAGGTACTTACAATGATCCCCAAAAGGAACTTTCACCCAATCAACGCAGTAATTAAAACTGAGAGGACTTTTCCTATTTGTGAAACTCACAACCTTACTTTTAACCCCGTTTATCATCATACCTTTGCCCACCGTACATATCAACACCACTGAGGTCACCATGCAGCTGCTCACAATCTTGTAACTTATTTATTACTCTGTACAGAATAACACCATCTGCAAACAGCCTTATCTCTGATTCCACTTCTTTACACATATCATTGATATATATAAGAAAACATAAAGGTCCAATAATACTGGCTTGAGGAATTCCTCTCTTAATTATTACAGGGTCAGATAAAGCTTCGCCTACTCTTATTCTGAGTTCTATTTTCTAGAAATATAGCCACCCATTCAGTCACTCTTTTTTCTAGTCCAATAGCACTCATTTTTGCCAGTAGCCTTCCACGATCTACCCTATCAAATGCTTTACATAGGTCAATCACAATACAGTCCATTTGGCCTCCTGAATCCAGGATATCTGCTATATCTTGCTGAAATCCTACAAGGTGACCTTCAGTGGAATAACCTTTCCTAAACCCAAACTGCCTTCTGTCAAACCAGTTATTAATTTTGCAAACATGTCTAATATAATCAGAAAGAATGCTTTCCCAAAGCTTGCATGCAATGCATGTCAAACTGACTGGCCTGTAATTTTCAGCTTTATGGATATCAAACTTTCCTTTATACACAGGGGCTACTATAGCAACTCTCCATTCATGTGGTATAGCTCCTTAAACAAAACAATAATCAAATAAGTATTTCAGATATGGTACTATATCCCAACCCAGAAATCTTATCAATTCCAGCTGCTTTTCTAGATCCCGTTAACGTATGCTGTATTATTATTATTATTATTATTATCTTAATCATTATTATTGCTGGTTTAATGCTATTTATCAACATTAAACTTCGCTCCTGAACTTCCACTACAAATACCACATATTGCTAACATAAAAAAATATATATTCCCAGGTGAAGAGACACTGGACAGCAAGCATTCACATGAGAAACATGTGGGTGAAGAGATGTGGAAGACTTGCAGGATGATGTTTGCATCAGACTTCTCTGAATTGGGCACAAATTACGAACCTGAAGGCAGTGAAAGTAGTGGGCTTTCTCTAGACTGTCAGTTTAATGACATCATTAACCCTATTATTATTATTATTATTATTATTATTATTATTATGGTATTACTAATATTATCCTAATGTTTCCTTTAATTTCAGAATGTCAAACTAAGTCAACGGAGGCGTATGAGATTTACCTGTAACCAACAGAGATGTTTTTTAAAAAACATTGTGGGAGAAAAAAGGATCCAAGATCACTCAAGTTGGAAAAGAAATAGGGCTAAAAGAAGCAGGTTGAATGGGACACCTTATAAATCAATAAAGAGTGGGAAGGAAGTCCCAGCATGCACACTTAAGCCTCCAGGTAACTATAGGATGAAATGTGCCGAGATATTAACTGAAGAATACCTGATAAATATATTTAACGCCTTTTAGAAGGGGTCTAGTTCTTGGGATCAGTACCGCGAGATAACAGGAATATTGGTGAAAGAAGTTCAAAAATACAGACACAGAACTCGTTAGAAATGGGTAGTTCTACAGAGAGAAGAAAGATGACTAAACTCTACACACTGGAAAATGAACATGAAATAATTCCTGTGTGTAAAATTATCTTTTTGGAAGTTAAGGTACCTTCTGATTGGATGAAAGCTGTAACTGCATCTATCTATAAGCAAGGGATCAAAACTGCCACCACTATCTAGGTATTTCATTAAGTATACCAGGCAAAGCGTTTAGTGGCATTTCAGAAGGGAGGGCGAGATCATTGGTGGCAAGATGGATGAAAACCAATTTGGTTTCAGGCCACAGAGGGGCTGTCGGGAAAAGATTTTCAGTATGTGCCAGATAATGTTACGAGAGGAATAGACAGTTATCTTTATGTTCCGTACATCTAGAAGGGATTTGACGAGTACCAAGGAAAAAGATGTTAGCCGTACTGAGGGACTGCGGGATAAAGGCTAATTATCAAAAGCAGTCCAAAGGAATTTATGTTGGCAATTCGGCTGTAGCGAGAATCGATGGTAGAACCGCGAACTAAGTTCAAGGTACTTACGGGGGTTAGATAAGGCTGCAATCTTTCACCTTCGTTGTTCGCAGCTTACATGGATCATCTACTGTAAATGGCGATGAGTGATTATGTTAGGTGGAAATGTAATAAGCAATTTGGCTTATGCCAACGACTTTGTGTTGGCAGACTGTGCTGAAAGCCTGCAATCTAATCGTGGAACCTGATGATAGGTGCAATGATTCACCATCCTCCTCCTTTCCCCTTAACCAGTTCTTACCCGGTCCACCATTTTCCCCCATTCCAGTTTCTTCTACTTGCACTCCTCTTTATTGCATCGATCCATTTTGTTCTACATCTCCCTCTTGTTCTCTTTCCCTCGAACTGTATCTCCATCTGTTTTGGTATTCTTTTCTCCTCCGTCCTCTTTACATGTCGAAACCATCTTGGTTTATCACTGTCAATTCTCTCATTTATGTTTTCTATCCAGGCTCCCTTTCTAACATTTTTGATCCTCATCCTTTCCTATCATACTCCATAAAAATTTTATTTTGCTAAGATTATTATATTAAAATTAGCCTTTATAAGACTAATGTGATGCCTGTATGGAAGAAACCTAAGATAAGGTTGGGAATAAAAAACCAGAACAGGTAGACCACATCAAGTATTCAGGATGTTTATTCTCCCAGGGGGGTGGTATGGCAAGGAGATTGAATCGAGGTGCAGAAAAATTAATGCAGTAACTTTGCAGTCGTAAGAAGCCGGCACCCAGACAAAACTATCCTTTCTTCAGACCAACTTCACTATATGAGAGTGAATGGTTAGAGGACCCAGGATATCATAGTCAGATCACAATTTTATTCCTACAGATTTAATGTCACACTAACACATCAAACGTTTTTGGAGTCATAAGGATGGGAAAGGGCTAGGATGGGGAAGGCAGTGGCCATGGTCCTAGGCACAATCCCAGCATTTGCTAAGGTTAGAAGTAACAAACAGAAAGTAGTGACAATGATTGCTAGTATAAGAGGGAACAATGGCAGGAGGGTACTCAGAATGAGATAATAATAGCTAAGTTAGGAATGAACTCTATCGAAGCTATATGCATAAGCCAGTTTCGAAGGTGGGGTTATGCCAGGCAAATGAAGGAGTATAGGTTACCTAGGAGAATAAAGGACTCTTGTCATGAAGGAAAAGAGAAGCAGAAACAGACCAAGTCAATGATGGTTGGACTCTGTATGTAACAATTCAAGGATAAGAGGTACTGAACTACACAAGGCCACAGAGCTAGTTACAAATAGAGGGTTGTGAATGTATTTAGTAAAATTCACAGAGGCTTGCAGACTGAATGCTGGAAGACAGAACAAACAGTTTATAATGAAGATGGATGCATGTATATATGTACATACATATTTCAATTACCTTTTTTTAAATAATTAATGGAGCTATGTTTGTGAAGACTAGACTGCCGTGGTCTATAATGTTTTGTGGGATTTTTTAGAAAAGTAAACACTATTTAGCACTTTTAGTGAAATTTTTAAAAGATGTTTTGCTGCCTTCAAATTTTATGTTACTTGAAAACCAGTATCCGCATTTATACATCATTCACACACAACACTTAATAACAAGAGACCATCTGTAGTAAGCATGCCTTTATACTAGCAAACATTTGCGCTCTGCTCCAGCCTTTCAAAAGACAACTCTCATAACTGATCCGTATTGAAACTGACTATAAGCAAAATTATCATGAAAATAAGTTACCTACAGGCTGATGATGCCATTAACAAGGGGTGAAACATGTCCCTGAGAAGTTTATATAGTATTATGTAGATTACAACCATGTAGCATGTGGTTTGTACTGATTAGGTGGTGATAATAAAATAAACTGTTTTCACGATAATTTTGCTTACTGCTCTGCATTTACAACAGCTCACCAAACGCCAATCTTCCTATCATAATGACGGACTTACAACCATTAAGATTAAATCAAGCCTCGTTCGAAAAGAACACCAGTTGTGCGTCAAATAAACTCTCATTCAATGATGCAAGATACCACTCACAATAACTCACTCCTGTGGCTGGATGATCAGGTTTTAAACAACAGTTTTGTAGCTGTGTGTGCAAAAGAAACCGAAATCCGTACTTGTGCTAATTTTGTGAGCGATTTATTCACCGACTGTTCAAGATGTGCACCAATGTCATCTAGCTTTTCCTCTGGTGAAACTGTCGGTGTGCGCGCATGTTTTATACCGAGCACTGAGCCAGTAGTTTTACTCGTATTTACAATTACATGAATCTGTGCTCATGAAGGTGGCACTTCACCAGGAAATTGCTGAAAAATGCACTGCGTATCCGTCAAGCAGACTTACTTAAACTAACTTTTAAATACGAAAATACGGTGTTGCAATGATAACTATCTATGTTAACGGCTGAGATTGAGACTGGCAACTGATACTTGTGAGCTGCACACTGCTTGCAAGTCAAGAACTATGCGCGTGCCTCCAATACTGCAGCTTACGTATTGGAGATTGAAATTGCCGCTTGGAAGGTCTTAGTTTATAAGGGAAACCCTGTACTCGGGAATCATTACACTTTGCGTGAACACTTATGGCATAAGGAACTCGAAGTAAATGTATCTTAAGAACAAGCTACACCTTACGCTGGGAAGTGGTCCCATCATAAACAGCCACTACTAGAAAAACTACAAACAACAAAAATGAACTACTTTACTCACAGCAATCAGTCATTCTTTAAACTAACATCTGTGTTAGAGGCAAAAGATCTCCATAGGTCGATGCCCCAAGCAAATAGCATTTAGAGAGAAAAAAAAAAAAAAAAAATCTGTGTTCAACAGAGGCCTTATTCATGAAATGGGCATAAGTGAGCATGCCAGTTACTAAACACATGGGTTAGCATTGAGAAACTCAGGAATAAGATCCCAGTTCCTGTAGCAAATGGAAGTCTTGTTCGAATATGTTGGGTCATCCAGTGAACACAGAAATTTGTACAACTGGCACATTCCTTCCTTTGAACAATTTTTATCTGCGATATTTTGCTTTTACATACTTTCTCCATAATAGTGAGCTGGACTTACGTTACTGTTAAGAGTGAATTATAAGCTGCACCACGCTCGAATTAATGCAATACCAAGATACGTCACATGCCCCGTGTACTGCCATCTTTGAGTAGTTAATGCAAGTACGTCTATCTTTTTCCTTCAGTCTTTCTCTGCTGTGCATGCCCATTTTGTCTGTATCTCTCAAAGTACTATTCACTCGCGCTGCATCTACATATCAGTCTTGCTCGATAATTCCATTCGGATCCAGTCTTAGATTGAAAGACTAATTTTGATATGAGAAGTCATTTCCCCGTATATTTTCTGCATTTTCCTTTGTCTTCTCCATGTTTTCTCTGCTTTTCCAAAAAATGGGTACCCTGTCTTAACAAGAATCTTCCACTTTCCCCTCAAGGCTAGATATGCGGTGACGCTTAACATGTGCACGTTCATTCTTCCAGAAGCTACACTGGTGTACAGTTTGGAAGTTATCCAGCAATTCAGGGTTCTTCTTGCCCCAGTTCATTATTTCGTGATTATTGTTTAAAGCTTGCTGCTGTTGCAGATGGAAAGTTATTGTTGCCGATTAGTCGCGTTTATTTTTGTTATTTTTATCTATTTTGTTCGAGTCGAGCGGGCAAAGTCATTTGCCACATCTTCTTGTCATGTCATTCATTTATGTTCATACATATTTGTTATTGCTTTACCGTTTATGTTAGCTTTTCTGACTACAATCGAAAAGAAATAGAAGGAAAGGAAAACTTTCCCTGTGGAGGAGGTGGTTTCTACGAACATGTACTGCACTGGCACGCGATTTGCAGCCTTCTGTATCCACATGGAATACTACTACTTCTTGTGCCAGGTTCTCTTCAGATGTTGGTCATCACCAAGGGTATCCGATTCCTGTTCTCAACTCTTTTCAGAATGGAGGTACTGAGCCCATACTATTTTGGTAGATTCCGTAGCCAAGATATTCTCCTTCTACTTCCATTCATTTTACCTTGTAAGATAAGCTGAAGGAGTCTATATCATTTCGAGCGATATGGCCAAACAACCCCTTCAGTGAGATGTGCCAAAGCCAGACTGAAATGGTATGGCCATCTCAACAGAATGGATGCACAAAGAAAAGCTTGAGAGTGTGGTTTGACAAGGAACTGGAAGAAAAATATCAAGAGGTCAGTCAAGGAAGAGATGGATTGACCAGATTAGAAATGATCTAGCTGGACAAGGTCTGAATTTGCAGCAGGTCATGGAAGAAAACACCCAGGAAACGAGCTGGTTCATGATGATGGCCAAAGTACTCAAGTTCCTGATTTTGATGTTGTACATGACCTCTACCTCATTGTTCAGGCGTTGGGAGTTCTTCAGTGTAAAGTATTCTATCAACCCATGATATTCTGAGCAGGCGTCGGTAGCACCGTATCTCAAAGGATCAAAGTTTTTTTGATGGTGCTCTGTGCTAGGGCCCAAGTCTCGGCACCATAAAGTTAGGCAGAAAATACATAATGCCGAAGTAAACCAAGATGGAGATTGATCTTAAACTCCCGGTTACAGAGATGTTTGCTCATTCTCTTGAATGCAGTCCTTGCATGTTCAACATGGAACTTAATTTCAACAGCACTGTTCCACCTGTGATCAAGTTTGCTGCAAAGATACTTAAAGCATTGGACTTGCTCAAGTGATGTACCAGCTATTGTCAAGTTAACAGGTTGAATGATGTGTTTGCTCAAGACCATTACTTTGGTCTTTTTCGTGTTTAAACACAACCTGATACTGTACTGTGTTCGACCACACATTTTAGTACTGCCTGCACACCTTCAGCACTTATCGCAAGCAGAACAGTATCATCTGCATATTGCAATTATTGTGATCCCATTAACGACGATGCCGACCTGATTTCCTATCAGTGTGCTTCAGAAAATACCCTTTCAGAGTAGATATTGAGAGGAGTGGAAATAAAACACAAGATAAACTAGTGAAAAACACAGGAAGCGCAACATCACATGCTTCAGAATGTGTACCCCCCCCCCCAAAATACACATCATATTCCAAATGTAACGAATTGGAAAATATAGATTTGAAAATTCAAGAGCCAAAGAAGGCATTTTCAATTGTTGTGCTCGTACAGGAGAAGGCAATTATTCTTAGCACTGTCAGCGCATCCAACGGCTGGATCAACTGATATAGGAAATGGTATAACACAACCTATAAAATTTTGGGGAAGTAAACTGCAGGAGAGAGGATCAATGAAAGATAGCAGGAGCTGATCAACAAATACGAACCCAGGAACATTAACCTTGTCAAAACTGGACTGCTTTTTAGTGTTGCCCAGCAAGACTTTGGCTTTCAAAGGGGGTAAATGCCATGGTGGGAAACAGAAAATAAGGTTTACAATGATGTTGGGAGCCACTGCTGATGGCTCCAGGAAGCTCCAATAATTTTTGTTGGTAGGGAAATCAAAAGGTTTGTTGTTTCAAGCATGTGTGATCATTACCACAATAGACATGATATGGGCTTCTGGGCTTATGCTGTGTCAAGAAAACAAGGTGGAACTCTTAAGTTTCGCAGAGAATGTTAACATTACCACAATGTCAACCATAAAGCTTGTATGACCTCAGATCTTTTTCAACAGCAGTTGGCTGCTCTGGATACTAAAGTTTCAATCTTGGATGCACTTCACTGCGAAGGTTTGAAAGGCTGTGAGGTACGGGGTATAGACCACCTCAAATTGTTTCTTGAAAGCAGAATCCGTCAGTATTATTCACGAATCATCCCGACTTTCAGCTGCCAGCATGGAAAAGGTTTCAGTCAAACTGCACTACTGAAGACTTTCTTCAGGTAGAAAATGCTGTGATAACTACAGGGGAAAGAAGTCTGGAGGAATTGGTTACGGAAAAACATCAGCAGAGTCTCTTACCAGTGACAATACAGAAGACCATAGTGAACTAATACCTACTAGTGCTGAGGCAAATCCAGCAGTGGATATTTTATGTACATACCTCATCTGTAGAAATGGGTGAAATTTTTTTATAACCTTTATGAAAATTAAAAGCAATTAGAGGACATAAAACAGATTGATTCTGGACAATTTCGGTAGGGAGCAGTGAAAGTGTTATTTTCTACCTGGAATAAATGTGTTATGTCGTAAATAGATTCAATAGTAGTAATTGAAATGTTCCATCCAGAGAAAGAAAACCTGATAAAAAAAATATGTATTGCACAATAATTTAACCATTTACCAGGACCTTTCTCCTTGTCAGTGGGTGAACAGAATTACAAAGGCAAAGTAATAACAGTTAATTTACATCATACCTCTGAGGTAAAAGGAAGAATATTGAAATACTTTATAAATTAATAATATGCATTTGTGGAAAACTTTCCTCCTTTTACAGAACATTTTTAAACATACAAAAGGTTTCCCCATGATTTACACTTTCCCTTCGTTAATATCAGTAATCCTTGGGTCCCTTGAAAAGTATAAAAGTGGGGTAATACTGCACAGTATTTGAAAAGCAGTGACCAAATGGCACCAAGCAGCACCAAAAATAATTCAACAAATCAAGACATATCCAAATTCATGTCAATTCAAATTCATTTTGATACACAAGCAAAAAAACTGAATTTGGTCAATCACATTTGGCACTTATAAGGTACGCCGTAGGTATTTGGTATGTCAACATTCACCATAATGGCACAAACTTGAAAAGTATCTGCTACAATTCAAATACTTCAGGCAAATAATCACGGGAAATGTGATCCATCAATTCATTCTGAACAAGAATATACAGCTAACTGAAAAAAAATTTATCCAAGCAAGGCAAATACAAGTTTTTAGTAGTAATGAACAGCCCAAAAAATAAAATGCATAATAAAGTTCATTATAGAACTGTTATATGCCATGAATATTTTTCCTTCCAAGGAATGTTACAAATTTATTACAAACCCAAATATGCAGATAAATCGTAAGTATCAATTCCTTAATCTTTTCCTTTACCCTAAAGTAAAACCTCTTGAAAAACTATCTCATTTATGTATAAGTTCCAAAAGGCATCACTGATCAGATTTCTTCAAGAGAGCCATAAATTAAATAATGCAATAAAATGTGAGCAATAGTAAAATGCACTATGTCCTTACACACAAAGGAACTGACAGGACAAACAGGTAATCTAAGTCATCACAAGTCACAGCCAAATTAAAAAACTTAGATTCAATGGAGGAACAATACAAAGGGTTTGCAGTACTGGCGAAGACAATAAAAAGCACTGATGGACTTTCGTATATTGTAATTCTATAAAAAGTCACAATTGTTCATATATCATCTTGTTAATACTGACTTCCTGGGAACCAAAGACCTTCACACGTAATGAAAGAATATTGATTTATATTTTGAAGAATAAAGTCACACCATGAATGTCACTTCACAGGAAGAGAAAGAAATTAGAAGTGATAGTTTATCCAATGAAATAACTAATATTGTTAGTAGCAAGAGAGATCAATACTGCACTTTATTCCAACTTAAGACACATCACGTTTCCAGTGAAGAGTGTGGATACTAACAAATATATATATATTGAATGTCTGATTTCATTGCTTGGACAAAATTTTATGTACCGGGTGGTACACCTCCACGCCGCTAATTTAAATGCGCGCCAGTTAAAACTCCTCTGCTGGAGGAAGTCTGAACTTTATTGACGGTATTAATTTTCTACCTTCTCAGAATTTTGGAGTTTTACTTTTGATGTGTTTTTGTTTCGCTTGAAGTAAGAAGTGTGAACTTTCTCTTCTAGAGGACACTACTGAAGATCTACAATAGTGCAACCTAGTGCGGAGTCAAAGACCTATTTTTTTTGGAGAAAATTTAATTTCAAGATTTTGTTCTTTGTTAAATTGCTTTATGTCATTGTTTAAGTTGGCAATATTTACCCCTTTCTTCCCCTTGTTATGAATGTATCCAATCCCGAATTTCTTCTATTAATTTCTGACCAATCTGGTGTATCTTCCCCCAACTTGAATCGGTTGCGGGGTCCTACCCAATAAAGAGTTTGTGGGAGGGTGTTTTCTTTCCCCTAACGCCTAGAACCTTCCGCGAGAGGATATAAACTGCTGATTTTCGGGTCTCCGGGCCACTTCTGTTCCATCTTTCAGTGTATTAAGTACACAGCAGGGGGCGGGAAGCGCCTCTTTCTTCTCCAGCCGTTCAACACAAGGTAATGGCCAATTAATAACTTCTTTCGTTGCTAGATCAGCAGTTTAACTCTCGGGGCGGGTTCTAGGCCTTCCACCATGTAACTTTCCTTTAAAATGTAAAAACTACTGGTATCTATTCTATCTTTCAAACGACATATCGGGATAGAGAGTGCTTAACCCTCTCGAGCTCCCACTCACATCGTCTTGAGGTGAACGTATTTTTCTCAACCAATTCTTCCGTAATGTAATGTAAACTGTTATTAAGTCACCTCTGTAGTATGGGATTAGCCCTTGTATTAATGGCCTAGTGCCAAGTAGGTCTTAAGCAAAGTGTATTAGGAGTGCAAATTCGCCTCCTCTCAAATTGTATTTTAGAGGTCATGTATTAACTTTCTTGTCATTTAACAGACCTCAGTAGGTTGGGTATTTTACCCCTGTGTATATGGCCTTTGAGGACAGCTTAAAGGTGGAGTTCGGAGTGGCCTATGATAGGCTTGTATTTTAGGGGGAAGTTGCCCTTTATTGAAAATTGTGTCTCTGCCTCAAGGAGGCTTTTGGGTGTAATTGGAAGCAAATGTTTCTGGCATGTTTGGGGGTTTTCGGCCCCTTTGTTGTATGGTGTTCATTGTAAGGTTGGGCTCCTTGCTCAAGAATTATGTTTCTGACTTTTGAAGCCCCAAATGGGGTACCTATGTAAATGTATTTTTCAATCGTGTTTCGGCTACTAAGTACCTGTTCTATTTGTTGTTACCTAATTTTGCAAAGAAAATATAACCTTGTTAAATTTTAAAATTAATTTCACTTTAGTAGCTTGAGACCTATTCACCACCCAGCACCTTCTTTCATGCATAACTACCACCAAAACACGGTAACATTTTATATTTTGCACATGAAGTTGTACTTAAAGGGAAAACATTTTTTTTTTCAGTTTTGTCTGGGGTCACAAGCCACCCAGGCTCATTTTGGTCTTGAGGTTTAAGGGCCGGATGTCTTTAAAAAGCATAATTTAATACTTCCATTCATCACATTTGAAAATCATTCATTCAATCATGGATAAATCTAGTCAATGAGAGGCACTACAGCAAACTTCACTTAGCTTTACTAATACTGTATACAGAAGTGAAGAATTCTTTATTGGCATGTCAAAAAGAAATTTGCAAGACAGCAATAATTAAAATGCAAAGTAATATTAAATCTGTTAATTTGGAAGTAGAGTAGGGATATTTAGTTAAATATTGTATTTCTTGAAGATAATTTCTGTTTACCTGAATGGTTTCAATTTCTTATAAAATCTGTGGTTCCTACCAATTAAGGATAGATACATACATACATTCATATAGCAAAAAAGACTACTTCAAGAGACATTGTGCAATGTATTATGCGAGTAATAAGAGTAATTTTCACCCTCTTTTTGCCTAAATACTTAACACATTTCTCACCTATACTTGAATAGCAAATTAAAAACTAATGTAGGTCAATTATTTCACCCCAACTGAATTGACTTTTTGAATTGATATTACTCAGCTAGCCAGTGAATAACTGACCCCAGAATAATCTATATATCTTTCTCAAAGTGAACGGAAGATAACAGAACTGCTCCTTATTCACATTTTTTTTTTTTAGGTCATACATCCAGTTCTGAACAATTTGAAAATGTACTTTTCTCCACCTGTTAATCCCATAAAGCTCATCCTGTCACTCACCAGAAAATATTTTATATCAAATGAAAACTATTACTCTCTTCTAGTTTTTAATGAAACAACAATAACATTGCCTTCTATGAGCAGAAACAGATATACCTGGAGCAGATCCTTCCTCCACAAATGAACACAGTAAAACCTCATTAAGAAGTTTCTACAGGGGGACAAGGAAAAAGTGTTAAGCAAGAAAACCTACTGCTGAATATATAAATAAAAGCTATCCAACAGTGATATGGAAACACTAGGTTCAATTTTTTTTCCAATGGGAGGACATTTTAAGTCTTGTATCTGCGGGTACAGTGAAAACTATATCCACCCTTTCTGAAGGTGAGAAACTGGTTTGAATGTTACTTCTAGAGACCTCTGTGACTTCACAAATACCACACAGACAGCTGCTGTTTCACATGCATACGTGTGATATGTTGTAGTTGTTGGAGTGGGTGCATATTAGTGTTGCTTATATGCTGATGTTTATATGTCACTGAAAAGACTACAGACTGATGAGAAAATGGCATCTGCTTTGGATATGAGTGATGATCATTATTATCTGGTATGGTCATATTACCCGATATTAGTATTTCTAACAGTGATGGCGAAATAAGTGAAAGTGTGTGAGAGCAAGAATGGCATAAGTGGCAGGGCAGCATCTGACAGCAGCAGTGAGTCAAGGTGGAAAGATGTTTCAGATAGGAATCCAGGGCTTAGTCATAGTGTTCCCTTGGTAAGGCAAGTTCTGGTGTATTTCTTCTAGTTTCTATGACACAGGGCCTATAGAGAATTTTTAACTATTTTTTTAAAATAATGAACTGGTATAGTTGGGGACAAATCATGACGAACTCACCTCACACCACTACTTTCCAGCGGCAGCTCGGTGTCTATTAGCGACTTATAGGATTTGCTACCTCTACTGCAGCCAGAGTTGCCAAATCAGCTACTGCACTCTACGCGAAGAACGGGTAAATACTACAGAGTGTGAGGAAAAAAGTGGTTTGGCAGCCTCTCCAAAACAAACAAGGATCACTTAGAACTCATTAACTCAGCAGGGTGCAGGGTACGATTGACTACTGGCTTCCAGCTCGCTTCCAGGAACTGAAGCAGTCATGTTTTGTCCCCAACTATTACTAGGATTTGTGTAGAAACCTGTCTCAAAAGAACACTTACTCCCTCCACCCAGAAGTAAAGGCTACACAAATGGAAACATCCTCTAAACTCTGACATAAAAGCAAATTTGTGATTAACGTGGGGCTTCACCTCCTCATGTGTTTATGGAAGGTGAATTACATTTTGAAAATAAAGTCCATGAAAATATTAAACGTTAGGAAAATACAATAATGTGCCCTCTTTCTTTCTTTCTTTCTTTCTTTGAGCGGTTGGGTATATACAATAGTTAAGGATAAGCCAATAACAGAAATTGCCCCACCAGCAAACAGATGCAGTAGTAACTTTGAGAACATTGTAATAATTTTTACTTTTGGTGACCACGAACGTGTCAAAAAAAAAAAAAAAAAACTGAAGCCGAAGCCGAAGAGAGAATAATAATACACATACATTATCATTATAGACTGTTATGCCTTTCAGCGTTCAATCTGCAAGCCTCTGTGAATTTACTAAATGTTGCCACAATCCTCGATTTGCAACTAGTGTTGTGGCCTCATTTAGTTCTATACCTCTTTAAATCGTTAGAAACCGATTCTAACCATCGTCGTCTTGGTCTCCCTCTACTTCTCTCACCCTCCATAACAGAGTCCATTACTCTCCTAGGTAACCTATCCTCCATTCGCCTTACACGAACCCACCACCGAAGCCGGTTTATGCGTACAGCTTCATCCACTGTGTTCATTTCTAAATTAGCCTCTATCTCCTCATTCCAAGTACCATCCCTACCATTGTTCCCACCTGTTTGTACTAGCAATCATTCTTGCTACTTTCATGTCTGTTACTTCTAACTTATGAATAAGATATCCCGAGTCCACCCAGCTTTCGCTCCCGTAAAGCAAAATTGGTCTGAAAACAGACCGATGTAAAGATAGTTTCGTCTGGGAGCCGACTTCCTTCTTACAGAATACTGCCGATCGCAACTGTGAGCTCACTGCATTAGCTTTACTACACCTTGATTCAATCTCACTTACTATATTACCATCCTGGGAGAACACAACCTAAATACTTGAAATTATCAACCTGTTCCAGCTTTGTATTACCAATCTGGCATTCTGAATTTCTTATCTACTGACATCAATTTAGTCTTCAAGAGGCTTATATTCATACCATACTCATTGCACCTATTTTCAAGTTCCAAGATATTAGACTGCAGGCTTTCGGCACAGTCTGCCATTAAGACCAAGTCGTCACCATAGGCCAAACCGCTTACTACATTTCCACCAAACTGAATCACTCCCTGCCATTTTATACCTTTCAGCAGATGGTGCATGTAAACTACGAACAGCAAAGGTGAAAGATTACAACCTTGTCTAACCCCTGTAAGTACCAGAACAATCTATAAAGACTTCCTCCATGAAGGAAAATGTATGCTTTAAAAGCCTATTTTGTTAATGGGTTATAACTTTCCACTATTATGTGTTACATGTTCTAATTTTTGGCAGGTGAAAAACAACTTATGGAAATCTTACTGCCAGATCTTGTACCATAGGAATTCCAAGGCACAAACATGCAACATTTCCTTTTTCAAAACAATTCCCTATTACCCACGTACAGGTAAGCTAAGGAGGGTTAAATACCACTAATAGCATCAACAAACATGCACAATTGCATATATTTAACTTTAGGTGACCACTAACTGCCAGGAGCCAAGAAGAACAACACAGAAGATTGTGTGAATAATAATAATAATAATAATAATAATAATAATAATAATAATAATAATTTTTATTATTGTGTGTATAGATGAGGAGTACATTCACACATGCAGTGGCTAGGGTAAAAACCATGACTGCCCTGAAGAGAAGCCAGTGACAAGGCCACTCGGGTACCACACCTAAAAGGATGTTGTACAGAAGAATGTATACATTTTAAGTACCATCTTCATTGAGTCAAGATGTGACATGAAATTCTTGGTGTTGTAAGTATAAATGTTAAAAGAATTCCCAGAAAAATTTAAGACATCTTTGAGACAAGACCAAAAGAACACCAAAAGCAAAATACAATGAATAGGATGTAGAGCAGACGGGACAAACTGGATATCACTTAGAAGAAAAACATAACACCAGAGGTTGGCGGGTGAGTGAGACAAAGGTAAGCAACATCACTGTCTGCTTTGCTTATTACACCTTGCAAATTCACTTGGAACCTCATACACACAGTAGTGTTACAATTCTCTGCTGCTAAATTATGAGCGGTGGAAGGATGTCCCTTGCTGTCTTTGCATCTACTGCAGACACATTAAGCTTGTAAATATCTTCCGATTAATGACTTTCCATTTAGGTGCTTTACCGGGTTCAGAATGTTCTGTTTTACCAAATTTTGTCAAAAAAAAAAATGGAACTGCTATGTTACAAATCAAATCACTTAATTGCTCTTTATGCCTAGTCAGAAGATGAGGTGCAGTAAAGCAGATTTTTTCAATATAGGCAAGAAAATTTCAATCTCTATCACACACTCTCGCAAATACAAACTTTGCAGTTTAAAACATATACTGGAAAACTTATGATCTACACTAATTCTCAGCTGGACAATGCAACTTACCTGAAGCATCACTCATGTAAATTAAATCTGTCAGTGGGGAACTAATATAACCTTTGCTAGTCAAACGACAGCACAATTTACACAGAGTTTCATTTTGCACTTTATATTCTATGATGTACGTCATCAATGCTTGTTCCATAGTAACAATTCCAAGACCTAAAATTTATACGACAGTGCATGCAAATTTGAGCAAACATAACAGAATATAACCAAGAGTCTTGAGAAATATTACAAATAATTGAACTTACATGGAGATTAATTCAGATTGTTGCAGATATTTGTCATCGTCGTTCGGAATACCACTCTGAATAATCCGTTCTCCACATTAGAACTTGCAGTTCTAGGCCAGGAAATTTCTTTTGAGAAGAAATATGCCTCAGGATTTCAGTAGATGGTTGACAAGCCATTAATTGGGAAGCACAAGAAATAGTTTGTGAGTATCATTCTGTTATCCCTTGCATTTTAGGGAATAGGACAGTTAGATCCATTTTCACATCTAAGAGCTTTTGTTAGGGCTGAAGTGTCCTGGTGACCAAATTATGTATCCTGCTTCTTACTGTACAATTGATGCTCTTTGGCAGACATCTCATCAATAATTAGAGAACAAATTCTTTCAAGTTCATTCAGCCTTCCCCTTACTAATTAAGGTCTGGCTTTCACTATCTGTTTTGCATGGTATCTCCCCCATATAGCAACTCGGTGTACTCCTCAAGCTAACGTAAGTTTACAATATGACAAACATTTTAGGTTGGATTACTTTAAATTCTAGTATTGTTCTTTAACACGCATGGTGATGGTTGTCATATTTGTGCTACTGCCTCTTCTAGGATTCTAACTCCATGAGCATGACAAAGTTTTTTTCTCTGAAATAACAAAAGTTTTGCAACACTTATATAATTGAGAGCATTATTTTCTGTCTTCAATACACTCACTGTCAATATCGGAGTAATTGGCACATTGCGCATCATATGTTTTCATATCTTACCCTTTTTGCCAGAGCAGATTGTCATTATTACATTGAACCACATACTCTGTCTAACTTCCTCTTTCTTCCATGGCTCACATTATCTTTCACAATTGTTCTCCTACTTGAGGTTATTTTAGGAATTTTAAATGCAGAATAACCCTGAAACAGTGCAAAAAACATTAACCTTAAATTTCTTTATTTTCAGCCCAGGGCAGAGTCAGATCCAAGAAAATGCCGCCCACATACGTAGGAAGTCCAAGACTCAAATTTGTGTACAAATGCATCACCAGAAATAACCTTTAGTCATTTGTCTGACCTCCAAATGACATGGAAATTTGTGAAATGAAAACCCTTTACTTTTCAGCTCTTACTCCTGCAGAATGCCACAGAACTGTATACCATGGCAACTAACCATCACCAATGCTAAACATTATTACTTCCCGTGGATAGATACATATCCACCGTTTAATAAAAAAGACGAAACTCAACTAAATATATTTCTCAAGTTTGCAAACCCACACAATAAACATATTTATTTTCAAAACGCCGTACTCATTGAGTTGTAGGTAACAATTACGGAGCGCATTCACAATCGCAAATACATTAAGTACCAAAACATGAGTAATAAGGCAAATGCTTGGCCAGTGGAATAACAATGGTTGTCAAGAGTAACATCCTGATAGCAATCCTATGAGAGAAACATCAACTGCAAGCCGTTCACTGTTCAGCGTGAAATTGGAGGCAAATGGGAAGACGTTACAAGCACAGAAGACTGTAATGGTGGTAGTAACATACCAAATTATTATTTATAATCTTGACTAGGACAAATTGAAAGAGAATGCTTATGTAGGGAGGGCAACATTAAATTACCACAAATTTATGCTACAGAACTTCTATCTAATGAAAGATCTTTCCCATATTGTCAGCACTGTAAGTATATTTCAAGAACCATCAACAGAACGAGTCCAAGAGCACGAATTAAACGGTTCCCAACATTCAGTTTAAAGACTGTTTAGAACTCAAGGTCACTATTGAAGTTCAGTAACTTACAAAATTACTTTCAGGAGGAGGGAAAGAAGGCAAAAGCACTCTTCACAACACTCCCCATAATCATCGCGTTGTCTAACATCTTCAAAGAATCAGAAAAGGAACACAAAATAAGACAAAAATAAAGGCAGGTCAGTGTATGAAGAGGAGTGAAAACAAGGACAAACATGAAGAAAACAAGAGGACAAGAACAATTTCCATATCTTCATACAATGGCATACCACCTGTACTTATCTTTGTAATGTTTCCTACCTTTACTAGTACTTATTTGGTTTTCTTCTTATCCTACACTTCCAGCATCAAGACTGAAGAATTGTCAAGATGCCCCTCAGTGAGTATTGATGATTGCCCTCCTGATGAAGCTGGGAAGCAGAAACACGCTCGTCGGGGGCTGAGAAGAGACTGATGAGGAACTGCGATTGATGTGGAAAGAGCCATCTATATGTTAATGGCAGTGTATGATGATATGGACATTGTCTCTGTCTTTTGGGGTTTTTAATGTCGTCCATGTCTCTTTTCGCCATTGCTGCCTCTTCACAAACTAACCTGCCTTTATGTTTGTCCTATATTATGTTACTTTTCTTGTTCCTCCTATCTACATATTACTCCATTTAACATTTTTGTTACTTTCCGATACTTATATTCAAGTATATCTTCCTCCAGATGTAATGTCAAACTAATTAACTTATCTCCCTTTTCTTATAATATATTTATTCATTCTGAAGCTTCTGTTCAAAAAGGGTGGCTGCAGTTACAAAAGTGATGGATATTTAATAAACTACAGAGAGCAATTTATATATTAAATTACACTGGACATTTTAATATAATTATTGCAAAACACTGTAAATCCATTAGGGGAAAAGACTTCTCCATTGTATTTGCAGGGTGGGAATTCAGCAGTGTAACAGCAGCCACACTAATTTACATGTTTTATAGTTTAACAGGAAATATCACTGAGTAACTAACTTGCTTCATTATGAATGATTTTACTAACTTATAGTATTCTCACTATCTGCAGCAAAAAATTATCAAGGCTGAAAAACTCAGTGAATCCCAAAGGGACAAAGAAAAGTCTAAGGATTTATTTGAAATAACAGTATACCAGCAATAAGTACAACCATTTGACATATTTTTTACAATCAATCTTATGATTTTTCTTCATCTTTATTGGAGCTAATTCAAAAAGTTTCACTTTAGTTCAATTTGAACACCGTATAATTGTAGAAATACACCTGAAATATTATATAACACTAGGTAAATCAGGTGACAAGCGACAGTATTTAAACTGCCTTACGACGACTTACCATATCTCCATCGCCTCGTCCGCTACCGCCACCACGTTGCCAGCCACCACCAAACGGACCACCTCCTCGGCCTCTAGGTCTTCCTCTTCCTCCGCCACCAAAATCAGAATTTCCTCCAAAATCCTTGTCTAGTAGATCTCGTGACGGAGGAAAATCTGGGGGACCACCACGTTCAAAATCTCGCTGACCTCCCAACAGAGGTGGTGGGAATCTGTCCTTTGATCCGAAGAGACTGGGAAAATTGTCTCTTAAGGAACTCTCTCTGGAGCCTGGAAAACTGTCTCGTCCGCCAAAACTGTCACCACGCGAACCACCACCGAAGTTGTCGCCACGCATGCCCGGAAAGTCACGACCTCCTGAAGCACCATCCCTACCAGGACCTGAAGATCCAGAATCACGATTCCAAGAACCCTTACTGTTGTCCGAGTTGTCCTGCCATGGACGGGAACCAGGAGGTGCACCAAACAAACTTGGTGGACCACCTCCACCAAATCCAGAAGAATTGTTTGGACCTTGATTGCCAGAACCGAATCCACCAGGGCCTTGGTTACCGGAGCCACCAAAATTTTGGTTGTTAGATCCAAACCCTTGCGGGCCCTTGTTTCCAAAGCCTGGTGGACCTTGATTTCCAAAGCCTTGTGACCCTTGATTACCAAATGGAGGATTATTTTGCACATTAGAACCTTTGTTCCCAAAATTCTGATTACCTGGACCCTGATTTCCAAAGCCTGGAGGTCCTTGATTAAAGCGGAAGCCTTGATTGGAACTCATTCCTTGGTTGTTATTAGAACCAAATCCTTGACTCTTGTCTCCATAGCCAGGACCTTGATTATTTCCAAATCCACCCATATTTGAGAAATTAGATCCTTTATTTCCAGGACCAAAATTTGAAAATCCTTGATTTCCTGAACCAAAATTTGAATTTCCTTGATTGCCAGATCTGAAGTTCTGATTATTCGGAGGTAAACCTCCAAAGGGACCAAAATTTGATCCACCTTGATTCCCAAATGGCGGCGGCCCTTGATTGGCAAATAGTGATGGAACTTGATTACCAAAACCCTGTTGACCTTGGTTACCCCCACTAAAATTCTGGGCACCCTGTGGAGAATTTCCAAATCCAGGTGGAGGCTGACTGCTAGAGCCAAGATTACCCAACTTATTAGGGGAAGTCTGACTGAAGTCTGGAGATTCTTGATTTCCTCCAGATGCTTGCTGACCCTGGTTCTGATTCTGACTTTCATCGTCTGCTGCAACAGTATCAGGATGTCCTTCAGGGGCAGGCATAGGGCCAATAAAACTGCTCTGCGAACCATCCATACGCTCATCTTTGTCATGTCCTATTGATAATTCTCTTTCTTCTTTTGCCTTATCATCTTCATTCTTTTCAGAAGTATTCTCCTCAGAGAGAAGATCAAGACCAGGAATACCACCAGCACTGGAAGGTTTACCACCTTCATCAGTAGCATTTGTCTCATCTTCCTTCTTTTCTTCCGTAGCCTCGCCTTCCGATTTTTCTTCGGCAGGAGCAGCTGCACCCTCTTGTTCTTTCTCCGTCACTGCAGCTGAAGGAGTTGCTGAAGACGTTTCAGTGCCATCATTTTGTTCCTGTTGCCCTGCTGAGGATGTGACATCACTGTCGCTCGTACCAGTTTCAACAGCAGGTGCAGCAGCAGATGATGTTGCAGAAGACATTGCAGGTGGAGGAGGAGCAGCTGTTGTTGTTGTTGTCGTTGAAGGGGCTGTGGAAGTTGCACTTGTGCTCAAGTTTGAGTCTTGCTGCACACCACCAAGCGTTCCGTAATGCTGCTCTTGTTGCATTCCACTTTGGCTGCCATAAGCACCCAACAATCCGGCACCGAAATTGCCTTTTGGTGGTTGTGCAGTGTATCCTTGATCACCAGTTCTATAACCACCACCTGACTGCTCACTACTGGCTCCACCAAAACCTTCGAAGTTGCCTCCTCCGCCTCCTTCATGCATAGATTTTTGATCTCCATAACCACTCTTATTAGGCCCATCAGAACGAAAATCATCTTGGCCCCTCTGATTGTCATAGAAGTTGCCCTGGCTACGTCTGCCACCACGATTTCCACCAGCACCTCCGCCTCGATTGGCTTGGCTCTGAAAAAACAAAAAATTAAGACAGTTCAAACAGAGTTTGAGATAGGTACTTTACATAGGAACAAACTTAAAAATAGTCAGACTAACAAAATTTCTAGCTTAATATTTATCAAGCAACATGGATTCTAACACATCTTGATCAGTAATGGGTGTATGATGTCACTTCCTATGGAATTCACACTCAGTAAGACAGTAACCCTTTTCCCAGACTGCTTGCGAATGAGCATCTTACATCAGACTTCTACTGCGAACAAAGATTAAAAATGAAACTAATGACACAGGAAACATGAGGAACGTAACAGAAAGTAAGCTGAACTCTGCAAGACCATTTATTAGCCTTTAAAATTACACTTCTGCTGTGACTTTACATAACAAATTTTTGGACCTTGCCAATTAAGAGAATTTTCACAACAAATTCTGTTGGCAAGACTTGAATCTAAGACAAAGCTGGCCATATAATGCTCGCCAATTTACAGTAGGCAGCAAATCTGAAAGGTACCTATGAAATTGCAAGAGAATACTCATGATTGATCCGTATTGAAACTACAGGCTGATGATACCCTTAACAAGGGGCAAAACATGTCCCTGAGTTTATATAGTATAATGTACATTTAAACCACGTAGCACGTGGTTTGTATTGGATAGGTGGTGATAATAAAATAAACTATTTTTGTGATAATATTGCTTCTGTTCCTATGAATCTTAAACCAGTACAGTCCTAATCCTGGAATGTGGCTACATTAGCAGAGAAGGATGCGAAGGATATTCTACTGTTATACTACCTTATATGGTTCACGGAATCATTATATAGCATCATACTTTTTAAGTACATCATTTACATGAGGTTGTGGAAAATAAACTAAACAATATTGTGGCAACACAAATTATGTCTATTTGCCATTTCCGCAGCAACTTGATAACCCTACGCTGAGCAGCCTCTGTTGTGAGGTTCAAATTCCGGTCATTCCATGTGAGATTTGTGCTGGACAAAGTGGAGTTGGGACTGGTTTCTCTCTGGTTTTCCTTGCCATATTTCATTCCAGCAGTATCATTTCGTGCTTGCTGATGCTTGTTTAAAGGGGCCTAACATAGACGTCATCAGCTCCTAATGGTATGAAATGAGACGAAATGTAATGACAAATTAAAAGTCAAAAATCCTCCACTGATCAGAATTCAAAACGTGAAGGCGAGGAATGAATGGATGGATATGAATTTAAAACAATGTGGATCCGACCTGCAATGCCTCACATTCACAGAAACTGACGTAAAACAATAGTATTACTGACCAAGAAACTGATTCTATAGCATAATACTGAATCGATGATTCTTGTAGTCTAAAGGAGTCCAAAATACAAGTCATCGACCCCTCATACTGGTACTTATCGCTAGGAAAGTAGAACCATGCTATTTGTCATGTTGCGGTACTAATCAAAAGTAGCGTAGACTCGCGGTATTCCACACATTATAGCAGTATTCACAGGTAATAAAATTCGCACATGTAATACAGGCAACACAAACCTATGATATCCATCACGTACGTGTAGTACCCACAGGGACTCGCACTATCCCGTGGTGTTCCTCATACAGTGAGTACTAATCATAGGCAAGCCAGAACCATGGTGTATCTCTTAACACGTTCAGTACCTGCTTCTGAGCGGGACACTTGAATGTCTGGACCGGCCATTTTCATGCCCGGCCCTCTTGACGTGCATCACTTAATACAATTTACAATTACTCCTAAACTATAAATGTTGGAAAAATGATACTTTGTGCTTACCTCTAGTAAATATTTAGGGTGTGATATCTGGTGTCACAGGTTTCAAAATACGTCTAATTTTATACAGCCAATCTGTATTTTCGCCATAATGATTACTGTCACCGAAGTGAAGAAATGAAAGAATATGAAGGAAGCGTGTTCGGAACATTGTATTAAAAAATATCGGAGTATGAAAAACAGGGTCTTCGGTCCAGTACATTTTTATATCATCAGGATTTTGGACTGTTTCCACGATTGCATGATCGATTTCTTTGTGAAAGGCCGGGGCACCGCACTTATCACTTGACTCGCGTATAGATTGGTCAGCTCACACACATGCTGATAAAATTCGTCATTCATGAAAATACTCGCATAACTCAAAATATCCTGCTTATTTTCTATTTGAATGTTTATGGCTGAATTCTCTGTAAATGGTGGAACGGGTGGACAATAACTAGGATGATATGCATCAGGCACTTCACTTTCTCTATAGGCCTATCGGATTCGGGAATTGGAATTTCCTCGTCACTCACTTTCACTATCTGAGAATTTCAGGAATAAGTTCATCACCAGAATCATTGTGAACAATATCTAATAATTAATCTTCCGTAAGAAATTTTGTTTTATAAGCCATTATACTACACTCGGCAAAAACGACGCGCACTGCATTGGAACCTCAAGTACAGTCTTGACGCGCGAGGAAGTGCTGAGATATTCCCGCTAAAACAGCTAAGATAAACATGAGCCCACTCAACGCGAGGGTTATCTCAAAAAGGTCAACCAACTTCCTGCTACAACCAGTAACTCTGACTAAGGTGTAAGAATGCATAGATGACGAATATAAGCAGCATTGCTTCGCGCGGAACATTAAACGTCTTACGCCGTCCACGGCCCGCAACATAGGAGCAAGCTTAAACGTCTTACGCCGTCCACGGTCCGCAATGAGTTAAAGTGGTACTAATCACAGGTACTGTAAAAGCTGGCAACGCACTCTGTTGCTACTAATCACAAACCTAAATTGTACCTAACATGCGTGGTACTTCGTGCAAGTAAAAGCGACCCATGGTGTTTCCTGCATGGTGGTACTAATCACAAGTAGTTTCATGGTTCTAACACAATCATCCCTTGGTCACCCCTTTCAGTTGCCTCTTACGCAACATCATTTCATCTGTCATTCATTCATCATTGCCCCAGAGGAGTGTGACAGGCCCCGGCAGTCGGCACTATTTCTATCCTCGCCACTAGATGGGGGCTGACCCGGTCGAATGACGAAGCAGGCTGTGGATTTTCATTCAACCCTACACTGAATAATTTGAAGTAAATTTCATAATAAAGGACTTTTTGAAATAGAATATCCTGAGATGGATTTCTTTCTATTTCTTGTTTATAAGAATCTACATGGAGGAACAACTAACATTCTGGCGATAACCTTATATCACAGAGCCATCTATCGAACTAAAATAGAAAGATATCCATGTACAACTTTCATAGAACGATCTTATCAGTGAATACAGTTAACTACAACAACCTATACATTGTATTATTAAAATAAATGACATTTCTAGGCAAATAAAGAACTTGAAATAATACTTTTCTAATACCATATTTACTGTGAATTAGAACCCCTCGCGCATTAGACTGCCCTGACTTTTCGATAAGAAGAAGTTGAAAAAAAAACTAAATCTTGCATACAAGAACCCCCCCAAAATGTCATTCGAAAGAAAACAACAAAAGTTCAGCTTCAAAGCAGGTACAAGCTTAACTGCAGCTCTGATGACATCACAAAAACTTGTTAATAGTTTCATCCGCATGACCCTTGCAATGAAAACACGTGTCAAAGTCATGCAGTTCATCCAAATTTCGAAATGAAAAATCCACCTCCGTAGCATACGCCTACTGCAGCTCTTATGACATCAGCACAAATAGGTGAACACTTTCGTGCCCAACCCATGCATTGCAAGCACGCATGAGTCATGTTATATGTATGTGTTTTGTAGATAATGTCCATCAGCGTAATGGTTGGCACAATTAGCTGCCATTCTCGTGAGCCTGAGATTGATTCCCGGTACCCTACTTCCAGAGATTTACAAATGGCACGAAGGTTGATATGCAATAAAAATGGTACAAGCAAATCCCCTCAACAAGGTTCTTGTCCAAAAAAAAGCTGCACCACCTCGGTATAAGGAAACAAGTTTAATTTAGTTAAGAAATATTCACGGTTGTTGCTAATACGACTGTGGCCCAGAAAAGAAAGCACTTTTTTTTTCTCAGCCGCAACAAGGGTACAAATGCGAAACATTATCTAGGAATTCTTTGAAGTTTTCGGAGTGTGTGTGCAATGTTTCCACTTCTTCCAACAGATGGTGTATTTGCAGCAATGGTTTAACACAGCGTCTGTAAGTGATGTATGTTACAAGCAGTGTTTCGTCAGAGAATTCCTCACTACACAGCAAGAAATGGTTGGAAACATTCCCAAATGTTTATGTGCACTTTATGGAGCATCAGCAGTAGCCAGAAGCACGTTTAGTCGCTGGGCACAGAGGGCGAGGCCATCTGAAAGCGGTTTGGCAAAGCTCCAAGATTTGCAGCGGTCGGGTAGGCCACCCATGGCTGTCACACCTAACAAGATGTAGCGTGTTGATGTGCTTATTCGCGAGGATCGACGCAGAACAGCTCAGCTTTTGGCGCGGGAGCTGTCAATCAGCAAAGGAAGTGATCTTGATTACACAAAAAGGTGTTCACGATGGGTCCTGCGCTATCTTACGGAGGAACACAAAATTCTCAAAACAAAAAAAAACATTCTTCAGAGTTGCTGCAACATTTAGAAGCCTTCTTGTCTCGGATTGTGATGGGTGATGAAACCTGGGTTCACCATTTTGAGCCCAGAACAAAACTGCAATCGATGGAATGGCACCATCCTGACTCCCCACAGAAAAAGAATTTCAAAGCAACTGCTCCTGCAGGGAAAGTCATGATGACGAAGAGGTTATTTGCACAGTGAAGAAGTAGCCTCATGAACAAGGAGTGGTACAGACACGTCCTCGTATCTCGCTGGAGGAAGGCCATATAACAGGAAGGAGATTACGTGGAAAAATAGGGAGTGTAGAAGAAACATAATTCTTTCTTGTGTACATGTTTCATTGTGTTCAACAAATAGTTGTTGAAGAAAAAATGTGCTGCATCAGTTCCTCATTAACATAGTGATCATTTAATATCTCGTACCTCAGGCCAATATAGGTACTTTTTAGAGAGAAGTAAGTTTAAAACATTATAAAACAATGCAGTCAGATAGTTTTACTCGCCAACATACCTAACAAATAATAATAAAAATTTTACGTCCCCGTTTACTTCCTACAATTTTAGGATAAGCCAAACAAAACCCTATGCGTTAATAAATAAAATGGAGGCAACGAACGTACAAAATTAAACATAATAAAACGCATTACCGCCACACATGTAGAAATTCATAAATGCGGCAAACTTTCCAGCTATTTATTTTTATTCTTTCCATCGTGGAACTTCTGGCACTATCCAGGCACTTGATAGCAAACCTAACCTAAACAATGCCGTCTCTCTTATCCCATTCACACCTGTTTAGGTAAATCCTGTAGTGATAAATGCAGAGAACAACCAAGAAATATATTTTAAAATAGGGATCTGGCTTTCAAGAGCCGCAGTTATCCAAAGAATGCTTCCAGTCGCTCTGTATTACATGCGAAAGAACAACTCAACTTACGCTAGTTATTAGCTGGTGGTTTGATACGCTCTCTACAGAATGGCTTTATTCAGAAGGAGTGGCTTCTGCTACGCATACACGAACTGGAAATATCAAAGACCATCTCCAGAAACCATTTGGGAATAGATTCTCACTTTTTGGACTCTATAGTCGGGAACGAAGCTACTCTTAAAAGATTCAAAAAGATGGGACCTTGAATGCTCACGATTGTACTGCATGGCTGATGAGATGGCAGTGAAGAGGACATCATTTGCAATGAAGACACACTGGCAGCAGGGAAGTGGGCGGCACAACACGGTAATTCAAATGAAAGCAGTGATCAGGTTTACTCAGTTTCAGTGTATGGTACGCTAACTGCTGAACTGACAAACGACTGGCAGTTAAGTTCTTCTGTATAAATATTGCATAATATAATACCATACCAGCCAACTTTTAGAAATAAAAAACAGGAATATTTTTCGTTCAATTTCATCACATACACTGCACGTGGTTTAGGTGAAAAAATGACATATCTGCATTTACAATGTGAATTGACCATTAAATTTCAAATCTTAAAGTAAGAAAACATAAAAAATGGTTACAAGAAAATCTACCTAATCATTCACATTTACGATGCATACATATAAACAATAACATTTCTATCACACCGACATGGGCAACAAAATGCATAATTGTTGCATTACACTGTAACATGAACAGAAATTTAATTTTATAGCTATCTCAGAACACTTTGAAATAACGTTTGTTATATTTTATGGCCACAGGGTGAAGAGAAAATACCAGAAACTGTAACTGAGACAGCTCCTTGAAATACACGGAACTCATTAAAATTATGAAGAAATAACGAACACAAATGCACAGAAATACGCAAAACTGCCACATACAAAACAGATCAAAGTTTCTCATACATCAACATACGACTGACAGGGAGGAGAAAGCACAGAACTGCAAGAAAAACCACGTGGCCTAAAACTACAATGAAACTACGCGCAGGAACGTTAACAGTGTGAAACCCATGAAATAAACTCATTCCTTCATCTCAATTAACCGAGTCGCTAGCACGCACTACCTTGCTTGTAGGACGAATTTCGTTCCAAATTCCCAGCTGTAAACCACACACGCTGCTGCGGTGAGCAGGAAACACGATAAACGAAAGCGACGGACGATACACTTGCGAAATAAAGCATCAAATAAATTACACAAGCCCATAAGAATTTATCCTAGGGGAAGATTACCGACCGTACTGAAGGTTATTTGGTCAAATATAGGGAAAAGCAAGAATAAATCAGAAAATCTGAAGAAGAGTTGGAAAAACGGAAAGTTTCAGGCTAAATCGGAAGGGTTGGCAGATATTTAATACCATAACCGTATCCCTTTTCTCTACGAGGTTGTGCACAACACGAGATGAATCATCGTAGTGAGGTTTTACAACCGTATGCACTACCTGATATGAATCTCATCAGATGAATTAGTAAGATGAAATGAATGCCGTGATATGAGTAACTAAAACTGACTATATTTACTTTACAAGTAGGCCTAGTTGTGTTCACCAATTATTGTCTTGTTACATTTAGAAATACAGCCTTCTAAGGAAAATAGCCAGTATAACTCAAATACTTTCAAAGGTTTGTTAAAGAATAATGAAGAATATTTTCATGGACTATTTATAACCCTTTATAGCCTAGAAGTCATGTGTTCACTGCACAAAGTTTGAGTTTATCGCATATTGTACCCCTACGGTAATCCTGAGATTAGAGACCTTTCTTCTGATGTATAATTCATGTGTCAATATTGCAGTTTTCTCAAAATATTGTGTTACACATTCAAATTTTATGTATATATCGTATTTACTCGCGAATGAGACCCGTTTTTTTCCTCCACCTTTACAGCCAAAAAAAAAAGTAAAGGCGGGTCCAATATGCGATAACCTCAAATTATGAGCAGTGAACACAACTTCTAGACTAAATAGTCATCGACATCATCATCATCAACGTCCAGTCGCCCGAGTGTGATTAACAAGCCTCCTCCACTCCTTTCTGTCCTTCCACTTTTCCTGCTCCATTACTTCTGCCACATCCAATCCAGCTTCTCTAATGTCCATCCAAATCTGATCCATCCACCTCCTCCTCTGTCTTGCAACTGGTCTCTTTCCCTTAACTTCTCTTTCCAATTCTCTTCTTGCTACCCGTTCCTTTCCCATTCTTTTTACATGTCCGAACCATCTCAGTCTTGCTTTCTGTACGTTCTGTACCAACAGTTCTATATTTAGCTCTTCTCTGATTTTAATATTTTGAATTCTCTCATTGCCTTTTAACCGATGTTCTAAAAATTTCATTTTTACTGCTTGGATCTTACTATCTTGTCTCTTATTAGTTACCAGTGTTTCTAGTCCGTATGCTACAATTGGTATGAAATACTGTTTATAAAATGTTATACCTTTACTTAGTCTGTTATTAATTTCAGGGTTGATTTCATTACTTCCATTAATAATGCTACCCAGATATGTCAACTATTCTACATTCTCTAACCGTTCTCCGGCCATGTTCACTTGGCTTCTCTTTCTCTTTTCCACAGTGCATGACCACAGTTCTTTTTACTAATTACCATTCCAGACTCCAGATTTTCATTCTCTTTGTACTTCCTTTTCTCCCTTTCCCCAAATCACCACATCATTACTACTGATAATCTGTTTTACACATTTTATGATTTTATTAATAAATATAATAAACAATAATGGTGACAGTGCACTTCCTTGCCTGAGACCTTTTCTTGTATAAAATGTTTCAGTCACCACTCCCTACTTGTACACTGCTTTTACTCTCATGATACAACACTTTTATCTTGTTAATTAATGATTTTGGGACATCCCTAAAACAATAATGGTGACAGTGCACTTCCTTGCCTGAGACCTTTTCTTGTATAAAATGTTTCAGTCACCACTCCCTACTTGTACACTGCTTTTACTCTCATGATACAACACTTTTATCTTGTTAATTAATGATTTTGGTACATCCCTTTTCAGTAGGCATTCCCATACATGTTTTCTCTTAACTGTATCATAAGTTTTTTCCAAATACAAAAATACAAAGATGATTTCCTTGTTCCTTTCCAGATGTTTTTCCATTATCGTCCACACTGTAAAAATCAAGTCTATTAATGATCTATTTGGCCTAAAGCCATATTGTTCTTCCTCTAACTGTGTTTCTATTACATCCCTCAGTCTTTTGTCTATGACTTTCTCCATTATTTTTAGCCCATGTGATAATAGGGTTATAAACCCTATAATTTTCACATTTCTTCCTATTTCCTTTTTTGAACAGTGGTACAATGCTTCCTTGTAGCCAATCTTCAGGTATCCTTTCATCCTTCCATATGGCACTGAGGGCTCTGTATAGTGACTGTAGTCAAATGCTTCCTGCTGCCTTAACCCATTTATTCCCAGGTGGGTTTGTTTTCGACCCATCAAATTATGCTATCTTTCTTTAAGCCAATCACATTCTTGACACTTGTAAGATCGATTAAGTTAACCATTACATATTTTGTCATTCATCTGGGTGAGAATTTGATTCATTGTTGACGTTATTCTTGATCTGGAGTCGATAGAAGAAAGATGGATTGTCAGCCCTCTGCACGCGGGTGAAGAAAGTAGAATTGACCACTATTCTCATTGGCAGGTTATTCATTGCAGTATTTACTATTTAAAACTTTAATAATATACATACATAATTTGATATCCGCATAAGTTGCTTAGAATTTCCGGTATTTTCAATAGAACCAAGTGTGGGTCGCTAACGACCCGCTGGGCAGTTACCCGAGAACTATCACTGACGTCCACATTCGCTCAATAACAACCATATATTTAGCTTAAACCTTACGTAATTAGTCTTAGGATCCCTAATTGTTCTGTAATATATTGCAGAGTATAGCAAGTAATAGTTTAAGAAATTCAGGATGAGCCCGAAGTGTCCGATCCTTCACATATCACCCACTCAGTTGTTGATATCTTTACTGGGCTGCATGAAGACAGAGGAGAAGAAACAGATGCTGACCCTGGTGATGAAGGTTGTTCAGATCCTGACAGACTAAATCGTGCTCAGCTTCAAGCTCCAGCAGAGTTAGTGATGCAGGTACCAATAAACAGTAATTTCAATTCATAACTTCCTACCGAATTCAGTGATGAACCTGAACCGCCTCAGGAAAATGAACAAGTTGACGGTAGTGACTTAGACACAAATTGTTCTAATGGGACATCTAAATCTTACTATTTCAATTGAGTCGTCCAGTTGCAAAACCGGTTATGTGCAGACAAATAAATTTTTCAGGAAGTGCAAAAAACTGTCATTTGTTATGCAGCAAAGATAGAAGGCTCAAATTTTGTCACCAAACAGTAAGCGTTCATCTTCGTCATACCGCAAAATATCCACAAAATTTAACTTACAGAACCCATGTTTTATGCAAAAAAAATTTGGGCATAACGAGTTTTGCAGCGATAAATGACATGTGCAGCAGTACATGGAATAGTGTGTGCAGATTTATGGTGAAAGTGTTTTAGTAGCTACGTTTGAAAGTATTACACTATGAAAATAGCATGAATGGAAATAATTTAGGTTAGGATATAATGTTTTGATATCTAAGCCCCGCTCTGATTTAATGATTACATCAAGAAATCACTCATTAAAAACGTTTTATAAGTTCTTTAACATCTTGTACAGTTACATTAATAATCCGTTATTGAAAATGATGCCTTACGTACAGCAGAAATATTTGCAACTTCTGCATTAGTTAAAACTTCATCTTTGAATGGAAATTTGTGTACCATGTAGTCACACAATGAAAAGAAACCCTTTCTAACACACTTATAGAATATGCACTTTTCCTCAGACTTCAAGGTGTTCACTAAAACAAACACCGATTGCCCTATCATCAGATCACAATCATCCTTTTAATTAGCTGGAGTATGATAATCCACATCAAGGAGAGAGGATGATCTTTTAATAACGTCTGGTTTCACAAAACTCGCCATCACATTCTTCAACAGTTCCTCCAAAACTGACCTCAATAAGCGGATGTGCAGCATACTTGACTGAAGAGGTAAGTTTGGATTCTCAAAGATATCCATAAAACTTGAGAGGAAAAGGCAAAAGGATTTATGTAAATTTGATGAAAGGAACATGAAAAGTCGTTCTTCACGTGACAATGCATGGCTCTTAGTGTCATAAGTAGTTTCTTTTTTTTTAGTGAAACTGATGACTGGGTTTTCCTTTTAACTGAATAGTGAGGTGAAATGTTATGACAATCCTTAGAGTTTTCAGACAAACAAGACATCTGCACTTAAAGTGTGCTTAGGAATTTTGTAAGTCTTCAAAATTCCCATCTGAGAATCCTTACTCACAATTTCGCTCCTGAATAATGTAACCAAAAGGTCCCACCGAAGCAAAATCCTATCTAAACATCTTCTTAGTGATAACCATCGAGTAGGCAATTGCTTCAGAATTTTCCTGATCCCTGTGTTGTGTAAAGTCTGAAATTCTCTGCACTCTTCTTTCCTCTTTGCACTCCTTTCCAGGTAATAAAATATATCAATTATACTTTCATCTAAATTTACGAGCAAGCATGCCGCACTCTTCTCGGCAGCAAGATTAATTAGGCGACAAGAGAAGCCTACGACAATTATGTTACAATTTTCCCGTTTCAAACATCCACCCTCACCCTTCTTTAATCCTACCATTACTGGAGCATTATCAGCACCAAGAGCTAGGCAGTCTTTTAATGGAATGCAGAATTCCCGAAAAGTTGAGAGCAAAATATTGGCAATGTTAGCTCCAGTAGCATCCCCTTTTAAGTTAGGCACAGAGAGTAGACAACTCTGAATTTGATTGAGTTCAGGCCTAAAAATGTTACAACAATGATATGTATCTTCAAGTCGCTTTTATTGCTACCAACAGTAGCAACAGAAAATGCATTCACCTGCAAATGTGGTACAATTTTCACCCTTTCTTCCATGCACATTTCTGTAATGATAGCTGCTGTTTTCGTTCCAGCACACCCATATCGTTTAGCTATTTCCGAATCGGGAAACATTTTGCGAAACAAAGGTCGCGCGCGATCGGCTCAATTTACAGCCAAGTTATGTTCTACTATAAATGACGTAAATAACGCATCGGCATTCGTCACAGGATTTATATCTTGGTTTTTACATGAAAAGTTCACTTTCTGGTTTCTTTCTACACACTGAACACTCTCCTTATGTTTTTTCGTTTGCACGTGCTTGAGTATATCGCATTTCCCGCCATGTGCAACTGAAAAATCGCACCTACATATAGTGCAGAATGTGAACATTGGTCCCTTTCTGGATTCACCCAAACACAGAAACTCTTCCCTATAAGCACTTTTAAACACTGCATCATATTTCTTTTTTTGACATTTTGGACAAAACAAATATTAAGGCACAACACGAGCATTTCTGCAGATCTTGCCCCGGGTAGAACGACTATGTTTCTGAGGTTAGGTTACTCCAAAGGGAATGTTACTCGCTTGACTTTCTTGCAAAGAGAATGACTGTATTATAGACCAAAGACCAGCACATGACTGGCCACCATGGCCCGTACTGCCATCTGGTATCATTATTAGAACTACTATAGACCAGCCATACTCGGCCATATCGATAGAACGAGGAACTCTGCGGGAGTTTAAAATACGAAAATTACGGATATTGCTCTGAAAATCGGGAGATCAGACCCGGCGATCGGGAGATCGGGAGGAACGATGAAAAATCGGGAGACTTGGCACGTCTGCACATGACTTTTAGGCCTACACATACCTGCCAACTTTTAGAAACAAAAAATACGAAGATTTTTAAATTCTTGGATTTCATCACATATATTTCACCAGTCTTCATGAAAATAGGTCAGGATAAAAGGCATATATATATCTATAGTTACAATGCGAATTGACCATTAAATTTGAAATCTTAAACTAAGAACACAGAAATGGTTAGAAGAAAATGTACCTAATCACTCACATTTATGACACTTACATACAATAATAGTAGTTATGTCACACCGACACACACAACAAAATGCATAATACCGTATTTTCTTGCGTAATTAACGCACCTTTTTGACGAAAACTACAGGCGAAAAATTCGGATGCGTAAATTATTCAAGGAATTCAGATCTTTACGAATTATTCACAATTCATTTACATTTAAAAGATACATCAAATATAATATAAACACAATTGGTTCAACCCATTTGCGGTTATCGTCATAGCATAAAATTCCAGCGTGAGATTTTTTCTGAAAAGTCAAATAGGGTATATCAGGTAAGTTAGACACGTGGGTGTGAAGTACCGACACTAGAAAATATTCCTCTCATTACGAGCTGAAAATAAGACTTGAATGACATACCGACAAAGAAAAAAAAAAAAGAAAAAAAAAAAAAAAAAACTATCCAACACGAGAAGGGCTGGGCATCGAAGAAGGGACCCTGCTACATTACCCCAAACAGCTCGTTTCCAATCTTGTTCGAGTGACGTGTCCACACACACTTTCTCTTGAATACGAACTTGCATCACTCGTGGAAATTTTGCTTTAGGCATTGTTTTTCGTTTTAGAACAATGTAAGGTGCAAGTTTTCTGCCATCAGCTGTTACAGCAAGCATTGCAGTACAGGTACATCGCTGTTTTTTACTTCCGATAGCGCGTACAATAATACTATATGTTCCTTTCTTATCGATCATTCGACTTTGTGGCATATGGAAACTGATTGGCGTCTCACCTGCGGTTCCTATAAGGGAGATCAAGTATTCCTTCACTTCATGCATCTCAATAGCTGCCTCTGTGGATCCGTGATAGAGTGTCGGCCTCCGGATCCCAAGATAGCGGGTTCAAACCCGGCAGAGGTAGTCGGATTTTTGAAGGGCGGAAAAAAGTCCATTCGACACTCCATGTCGTACGATGTCGGCATGTAAAAGATCTCTGGTGATACATTTGGTATTTACCCGACAAAATTAATTAAATCTCAGCCATAGACGCCCAAGAGAGATCCGGTTGACTCTAGGTCCGCTAGATGGCAGACAGAGTAAGCCGGAACGTCGAAATTGACGAGCAGACAGCCAGATGGCGTCAAATCGAAATGTCTGCAAACGGTAGCTGAGGCCATACGATTATTATTATTATTATTATTATTATTATTATTATTATTATTATTATTATTATTATTATTATTATTATTATTATGCATCTCAATCACAAAACGATGCAAATTCATTCATTCATTATTTATTTACCATAAACCTTTACAGCATCTATGGAACGTCAGGGGAAAAGGACAAGCCCCCTACATGTAGTGCCCCCTGACCTTTGAAATAATTACCTAAATCCTAAAGTAAAACAGTCATATACACTATTTACAGGTAAAGTAACAAAGTATAGCCTAATATATACATATTTCTCATTTATACAACCTTGATTCTATGTGCCGCGGCTATTTCTCATTCTTTAAAATACAGCATTTCGTGAGAAACGGCTTATCGAACAATGCGTAACAAAATTGTATATTTAAGCAGATAATCCTCTACTTAGGGAAACATGCCACTTTTTGGTCCGCGAAATGCTCTGCGGGACTTGTTGGCTGCTTGAAGTGCACTGAACACTGAATACTCGCTGCCCGCTGCTCTATTCCCGTATGTTTCGACGTAACTGATCACCGCGAGTTTATATGATGTAGTATTAATCCAACACTGTGGACTGAAACAATTTTGAGATCACAGAATGTCCCGTACCCGAAACACTCGTAAAACTAGTGCAGTGGGATTTCCTGACTCCTAATAACGGTACGTTTCCCTGTGTTCGGAATGCCCGCTTCGTGATTGGAAGCCTGCTACTTGAGTAGTTGACATTATTTCGAAATGCATCCGGAGTTGAGAGATGGATTTTCGAAGTTGAGGGTGCGTCAAATACGTGCACATTTCCTTTTCTCCACTTTGGACCCAAAATTATTGGGATGCGTAAATTACGCGAGAAAATACAGTAGTTTCTTTTATCAGACGGTAAAATGAACGGAAATTTATAGGTATCTCTGAACACTCGTAGATAACGTTTGTTACATTTTTTGGCTATAACGAGAAAAGATGATGCCAGAAACTGTCACCGAAGCGAACCCCCTTAAAAACATTCAACTCGTTAAAATTCTGCACTTAAATACGCGAAACTCACATACAAAACAATTCAGTATGTCCCATACATTATTAACATACGACTTTGACAGAGGAGGGAAGCATAGAAAGACAAGAAAAACACGTGGCCTACAACTCCTAAGAAACTACGCACAGAAACGATGTTAACAGCGTGCGAACAACATAATAACAAACTCATTCTTTTGTCCCGATTAACTAGTGTGCGCTAGCCTCTTGTTTACCGGACGATCGCCGCCCCAAATCCCCAGCTGCATCAGGTGCACACGCTGCTGAGGTGAGCGGGAAACAATATACACGAAGGTGACGGACGAAACACTCACGAAATAAAGCATCGAATACACTTGAAAATGAGGTTTCGTACATTACACAAGCATGTAAGAATTTATCCTGTTTCGTAGGCGAAGAGTATTGGCCGTACTAGAGGTTATATTAGTAAAAAATCGAAAGAAGTAAATAAAAAAAAAATCGAAAAACTAGTTAAAAACTGGAAAGTTTCCGGGTAAATCGGAAGGGCTGGCAGCTATGCCTGCATATAAAGTAATATAGTCAGTTTTAGTTACTCTTTTATTACATCATTAGTTTCATTTCATTAACTACTCTGATTAGGTTTACACAAAGAATAGCATTCTGTAGTAAAACTCTCTATGAAGGTACATCTCTCATCATATTCGACCCCAAAGAGAAAAGGGATAAGGGTATCTTATTATCATATTATGGAATATTAATCAGAAGAACTTAATGGCTAGTCATTTATCTCTGTCAATTGAGCAGTAGGCTTACCACACAGTAAACCTGATCACGGCTTCTTTAGAATTATAATGTCTTGTGCCGCTAACTTCCCTGCTTGCCGGCATGTTGTCATTCCAAATGACATCATCTGCACTGCCATCGAGAGCATTCAAGATCCCCCGTTTATTTTTATTTTTTAACTACCGAGCTCAATAGCTGCAGTCGCTTACGTGTGGCTAATATCTAGTATTCGTAAGATAGTGGGTTCGAACCCCATTGGTGGCAGCCCTGAAGATGGTTTTCCGTGGTTTCCCATTTTCACATCCGGCAAATGTTGGGGCTGTACCTTAAGGCCACAACCGCTTCCTTTTATTCCTAGCCCTTTCCTGTCCCATCGTCGCCAGAAGACCTGTGTGTGTCTGTGCGACGTAAAGCAACTTGCAAAAAATATATATATAGATATATAAACTATTAAAAAAAATAGTTTCATTCCCGACTATAGAGACCAAAATGTGAGAATCTATTCGCAAATGGTTTATGGAGATGGTGTCTGTTATTCCCAGTTGGTGTACATGTAGCAGAAGCCACCCCTTTCAAATAAAGCAGTGCTATAGAAAGCATAATACACCAGTTGGTAACTAGCACATACGAGTTGTACTTTCGAATGTAGTACGACTTGAAGCATTCCTTGTATAACTGCGGCTGTTAAAAGCCAGACCTTTAATATTTAAGTATATTTCATGCCTGTTCTCTACATTTATCACATCAGGACTTACCTAAACAGCTGTAATTGACAAAAGAGAGACCGCATTGTTTAGGTTTGTTTAGGTTAGGTATGCTATCAAGTGCGCAGATAGTGCTAGGAAGGTCCACGACAGAAGGAATGTCAATATTTAAAAAAAACATGAAATCTTGCTGCATTTATGGATATGAACAGGTGTGGTGGCAATGTACTATATTAACATAATGTTTAATTTCGTACGTTCGTAGTCTCAATTTTTTGAATTTACGCATGGTATGTTTTGTTTAGCGTCTCCAAAGATTGTGAAACTAGTTAGTGGGGACGTAAAATCAATATTATTTGTTAAGTACGTTGCAAAGTAAAAATATTATTATGAATGGATTGTTTTTATCACATTTTAAACATATTTCTATCCAAAAATTACGTATATTGGCCCGAGGTACGAGATATTAAACGATCACGTTGTTAATGATCTCGCCTGCTATATTAATAGCAAAAACCGTGAATATTGCTTAACTAAAGTAAACTTGTTTTCTCATCCCGAGGTGGTACAGCTCTTTATAGGCAATATCCCAATGGAGGGGAGCTGCATGCACCATTTTTTCTGCATGTAAGCCTTCCCACCATTCTTAAATCTCTGGCAGAACCATACCGGAATCGACCTCAGGCCCCCGAGAACGGCGGCTAATTGTGCTAACCATTATGCTGGTGCACATTTTTAACGACAATAAACAGACATTATAACGTGATGTGTGCTTACATTGCATGGGTTGGACACAAAACTAATAACCTATTTGTGCGATGTCATCACAGTCACAGTAGGCCTACGGTACGGAGGCGGACATTTAACCACGAAACACAGGCACAGCATGACTTGCATCGCACGGATCGTATGGATGAAACTATTCACAAATTTGTGTGATGTCACTGGAAATGCAGCACGGCTTGTACCTGCTTCGAAGCGGAATCATAGTTTTTCTCTGACGAATTACATTAGAGGGACGGGTATGCAAGATTTATTTTTTATCATTTTCTTTGACTCAAAAAGCCAGGTAGGGTCTAATACACGAGTAAATACGGTAGATAAATGGGAGCATGCTTACAGAATAATTTCATCCACATCAGGGGTCAGCAATCTAGATGCTTAGAAGTTAGTGGAATGTCACAGTAAAAAAGATCTAAAAATGAAATTAAGGTAGGTATGTGCGTGAAAAATTCACAGAGAAACATTAGTACATTCCTCATCAAAATTTTTTCTTGCTTAGCAAGTTGTAAATTCAAAGTCCTGATTTCCTTCCAATCAAACCTATATAAAAATACCGCTCTTACATCAAGAATTTTCGCCGTTACCGCTTAGTATGATCACTTCTTTTCCCTCGCTACAAGAAGCAGGTCAGCGAAAGTTAGCCGATAATGGGAAAAAGGCCTTGAATTATTGAACTTCACACGGTAAACTGCACCTTTGAGGCAAATCAGTTAGCCTGTTAGCCTAAAGAAAGTTCAGATTTGCTTGCTGGTTAATAATGAGATTGCTGAATAACCTAATGGATTGCTTAGTTATATTTTATATTCAGTACTTACAAACATGTATTCTAAAAATAAGTAAATAATTAGCGTCATCATCAGGTCATAATATCCTTCCACAAACAGCTAATAATTGACACCAGTGATCAAATGTGGTACTTAACAAGGATACTTAAATGTAACAGTAAATTTGACACGAATCACAAGACAATGAACTACTAATAAAAGCCTGTTGGCCGTAACATGATTTTTACCCTGCAAATCTGAACACAAGACAAGTTACTCAGCTGGTCAATATAGCAATATCATACCTTCTGAAACCATTTATCGAAACATTACAGTGGGGGGGAGGGGGGGGGTCTTCTTAACAGAGGGAAGTACAGGTCAATGGGTATACAAAGGACTTTACTTTTCTTTATAGAATGACATTTCCTTGCTTATGTTCAGATTTCCCTTACATTACATTTTCTACCTGGTAACTTCTTGTCTAGTTTTTACAAGTTTGAATCTTTTGTTTCCTTGATAAACACTTTTTTTCTTTTTTTTTTACACATCTCTGAAATTTTGTGCATGTTTGTAGCTGGTGTCTTACCAATGTGCACTAGAATTACTACCATTGCATTCTTCAGTCATGATTTCAAAGGTTTTACTTCTTTTATTTAGAAAAAAATGTAATGATTTACATACATAAATCTATCTCCATTATAGAATATTATGCCCTTCAGCATTCAGTCTGCAAGCTTCAGTTAACGTACTAAATCCCTCGACAATCCTTATTTGTAACTGGTTCTTTGGCAGAATATGGTTCCACGCCTCTAACCTTAAATCATTAGAACCCCGGACTAACGACTGTCGTCTTTGTCTCCCTCTACTTCTCTTGATCTCCATGACCAAGTCCATTATTCTCCTAGGTACCCTATCCTCCACCATTCACCTCATGTACAAGGGCTATGCCGATAGATTTTAGCAGAGTGTGAGAAAAAAAATATTTTCAAAACAGCAATTACAAATTTCAAATTTTCAAAATACTCTCTATTAGCCCGTATACAAGTTTCCAATCTCTGAAACCACTTAGAAAATGTCTCAGTCCAAGCTTCTTTCGAGATGTCACTTAGTGCAATCTCGTACGCTGCAATGGCTTCATCTGACGAAAACCACTGGCCAACAATTTTCTCCTTGGTCTCAGGGAAGAGAAAGAATTCACATGGGGCCAGGTCAGGTGAATAGGAGGGGATGAGGTAACAATTTTACCTTTTCCAAAAAGTCCCTTGTTCCAACAGCCCTGTGCACAGATACATTGTCGTGAGGCACCAGAATGTGCCCACTCTTGGACTTAGGGTGCTGTGACCGCCATGTGGCGAGGTCTTTGGAAAGAATAATCGTGGGTTCCCCCCCTCGAAAGCACCACACAGAAGACTACCTTCGTTTCAGGGTCATAATTGTAGACCAATGTTTCATCACCTGTAACAATACAGTAGGTGTCTTGGGATTACCCTCCATTGAGTTTTTCTAGCATGAAACGACACTAGTCCACTCTCGCCTCCTTTTGGCTTTCTGTAAGGGAATGTGAAGCCCAAGGTGCACACTTCTTGGGAAGGCCTGAATAATTGTGAACAACGGTATGAGCTGATGACAACCCAATATTTAAGGTCCCTTCAATGTCAAAAAATGTAAGATGTGGATCATCTTTGAATCATTTTCCTTACAGCATCAATGTTTTACTGCGCCACAGCTGTTGCTGGGCGACTGGGACGAGGTTCATCTTCAATTGACTGCCGACCCCTTGAAAAATTGCGAAACCAATTTCCAACTGTGGCTGCAGAAGGGGAAACCTCACCAAAAACACGCAGCAAAGAAGAATGGCATTCTTCGGCACTTAAATTCTTTCTATAATCATAAAAATCATTGCGCAAAAATCGTGTCACAATAGATCCAATTTGTACCGTGTCACCAAGACCGACTCCAATCCTCAGACCGTAATATAAAAAGGCGGCCGAAGTAGCCGGATTGCTGGTATTGGCCAACACAAAAATATCACGTACATATTATATAAACGGCGGTAAATTAACATGATAAATGTAACATCATAGGGAAAATCACTTCTACACGTATGAAAGTGCTTCGCCAAGAATATTCTACTAAAAAAGAGACCAACAAGCTGATTATTTAGAAATTTCAATTAGTCAAGTAACTGTCTTTCTTAGACTTCACTTCGCTGGATAGATGAAAACACATGATAAAACTGTTAAAATGATACTTCTAACATAATTTTGAATATTTCAAAATAAATTAAGGTACGAAATTCCTCAATTTATTCGCTCTCATGAGAACTGTGAAACAGAATTTGTTACCTTAGTTTTGAAGTGATGGACAATTTCTTAAATTCAGCACCCAACGAATAGGAAGTACACCCGAAATAATGTTACTGGCCTTACGTTCCACTAACTACAGTTGTTACGGTTTTCGGAGACGTCGAAGTGCCGAAAGTTAATCCTAAAGTAGTTCTTTTACATGCCAGTAAATCTACCGACACGAGGCTGACGTATTTGAGCACCTTCAAATACCACCGGACTGAACCAGGATCGAGTCTGCCAACTTGGGGTCAGAAGGCCAGCGCCTTAACCGTCTGAGTCACTCAGGTCAAGTACACCCGAAATGATTATGTTAACCCAATGCACGGCCCTGGTAATGTTAACACAATGTTGACATATGGCATAACAGCACTTCACGCAATGATAGTAACCTTAGTAATGAAACGTTCAGACACTAAAGATATGATAGGTTTTTACCCATTAAAGTACACGAGTGCAAAAACTCTATTGACTAAACATTGATATTTAACCACATGCACGAGCTTCAGTTCGGCAGTCTGCTTGGTAACATAACCACAGCATGAATCGGAAGGTGTTGGTAGTGTAGAATCCTACATTACAGGCCCAGCTAAACCCCCTAAGTCACTATTTCTTCGTGTAACGGTATACAGATTGCTCCAACTGTCACACTTATAAGTTCTAATATACTCCAGGATCCATCCAAACATTTCTGCAGGCAAAACACAGATTATTCTAAAATAAACTTGCATCTAAATCACTGGACACTTTGAAGCACATAGACACTGACGGAATAACACAATATTAATTATATTCTACCTAAATTAATATTTTTCGAGGAACACGAATAGGTTGGAAGTAGAGAAATGGCTTCCCTAACCTCATACTTATTCTCAAAATGATGTATGCACGCTACAGTTTTGTCATAGACTTCAAAATAAACACGATGTATATTCCGAATCCATTTCCATCTTAATGTTCTATTCCGTAGGAAACTTAACAATAGTCATATCAGAGGCATTGCCATAGTTAGACTAAAACACGATCAAAACAAGCATATTCTCACATTACTGCATATTATTACAGATCGTGTGTCCACTGACTCATATAAATACACTCGCACACTTATATTCTACAAAGAAACTAACATTTATCGTCAACTTTCATAAAATCACACGGAATACGTATTTCATAAAATCACACGGAATACGTACGATAACAAACCAAACCCACATTTCCAACAATTCCGGCTACTCAATTCGGCATCTTTGAACGATTGAGAGTAGCATTAAGGTCTGAGGATTAGAGTCGGTCTTGGTGTGACACAGCACTACTTGTGCTTTCATCCCACACTGTGAAGGAACCACTGCTGGGAGTGGTTGCATGCGTATGTTCCAAGGTATAGAAATATCACTCTTTCAAATGAAAATCATTGTCTTCACAATTACGGTTTACGGGCTGTTAAAAACTTTCGGCATTGCCTTCGTAACCCCACCACCAAAGTCGATTTATGTGTACAGCTTCAATCGAGCTCATAACTAACTTGGCCGTCAACTCCTCATTCCAAGTACCCTCCTGACGTTCCTACCTGCTTGTACTAACAATACTTTACAATGGCGAAAAATGAAAGTATCCTCCTAATCAATACATCATATATTCCATCATTAGACGGAGTAAACAAGTTCAGACATGTTTCGGCTCGTTTGAGCCATCTTCAGTGAAAAAATTAGGGGGGTTGGAATAATTTACATAATATGAGTTGAAAAAATGCTAAAAAACATAATGAAAGCGCAAATGAAAAAACAAACAAAAGAGAGCCTAGACGGAAACAAAATAGCACAAATATACAATATTTACATCAATATGCAGAGCAAAAAACAACTTATTTCAACAAAATTCAGTGAAACAGGAGTTAATTTGAAATAATAATTGATACTAAAAAACTGCGTTAACCTAAGAAACAAGGGAATGAGAAAACAAATGATGCAGATGGAAATGAATAATGGTAGCACATGGTGAGGTTGTGGACCTCATAGTTTACAAATTATTAGTTTATAAAAACGACAAAATAGTTTGAAATCGCTGTCAAAATCCTAGTGGAAACCCATCACATCAAAATGGTCAGGAGGAGAGCGGGAGCAAACATTTTGAGAGAAACCAAGCCTGAATTAACCTGCAGGCGAAAAGCCTGTGATGAGGAGACCGTCACTTTAAGAAGGCCACACCATTCGAGCTTTAGAAGTCAGCGAGTAAACTAACATCCTCTTGAAACATTCATTCTTTATATTTGCCAAACAAACCCACCTCCATCTCTCCAACTCAACACCCCTCCCTTCCTCAAACCAGCCCTGTACCTCCCCTTCCCCCTCCGCTCCTTCCATCCTAACAGACACAGCCGAGCCAACAATAGACTCGATCACGCGAACGAGACCGTTACTTTGAGAAAGCCAGGCCACTAGAGAGGACAACCACCTACTGCACACCGTAAGTTTAAGCTTTCTTCACAACCATTCCACACTTTTTACTTATCAACCCATGTTTCTCATACAACCTCATTTTTTCCATTACAGATTAGAACTTCATTGACGGTTTCCACTAGATTACTACAATTTACTATGCATCTGTCTTCTACCTAACACAGCTTCTCATATTTTTTATACGCGGCCCTTCCGACCCCTCTACAATAAGGCAAAACACCAGCCAACATTATGAAACAATAATGAAGAAAGGGACCGCTAGATTGAGAAGATATTACGAATGCTGCTATTTCTGAAGCCTTAAATTTAAGGTGTTTTTTCTCCTTATCACAGGCTTTTTGCCTGCAGGTTAATTCAGGCTTGGTTTCTCTCAAAATGTTTGCTCCCGCTCTCCTCCTGACCATTTTGATGTGATGGGTTTCCACTAGGATTTTGACAGCGATTTCAAACTATTTTGTCGTTTTTATAAACTAATAATTTGTAAACTATGAGGTCCACAACCTCACCATGTGCTACCATTATTCATTTCCATCTGCATCATTTGTTTTCTCATTCCCTTGTTTCTTAGGTTAACGCAGTTTTTTAGTATCAATTATTATTTCAAATTAACTCCTGTTTCACTGAATTTTGTTGCAATAAGTTGTTTTTTGCTCTGCATATTGATGTAAATATTGTATATTTGTGCTATTTTGTTTCCGTCTAGGCTCTCTTTTGTTTGTTTTTTCATTTGCGCTTTCATTATGTTTTTTAGCATTTTTTCAACTCATATTATGTAAATTATTCCAACCCCCCTAATTTTTTCACTGAAGATGGCTCAAACGAGCCGAAACATGTCTGAACTTGTTTACTCCGTCTAATGACGGAATATATGATGTATTGATTAGGAGGATACTTTCATTTTTCGCCATTGTAAAGTGAAAACCGTCAATACGGAATGATTCTAATATCTTGTAACTAACAATACTTCTCGTTGTTTTAATGTGTTACTTCTAACTTATAAGACATCATCAGCCTACCCAGATTTCGGTCCCATACAGCAAAGTAGGGCTGAACACAGAGCAGTGTAAAGATAGTTTCGTCAGTATATCATGCACAATGTCGTACACTGCAGATAAATCCAGCAGTCATTCAGAACTGCATGCTCAATACCTCAGACATTTGGCAGTGATGCAGCTGTTTCCGATTACCCTGAACATGGTGTGTTGGCAAGGTTCATTTGACCCTCTTGGAAGAATCTGCACCACCTGGATATGTATTGCTACAATCCATAGAGTAAACCTTGTATACACAGCATTTCTGCATGAATTTCACTCTTTGTCCTTATGCCCATAAAAAACAGACTACACCTCTCTGTTCATCACATGTGAATGGACGACTAGCAGACACACCATAGCATTTGCAACGAAAGAAGGATTTTGTTGACCAATATTCCTCAATGTTTGATGTTTGTCCACACAATTTCCAGGCATGGCCTCACAATTTACCACTGATCTGCGATAAGGGCTGTCGCCCAGATGGGACAGGAAAGGCCTAGGAATGGGAATGAAGCGGCCATGGCCTTAATTAAGGTACAGCCCCAACATTTGCCTGGTGTGAAAATGGGAAATCATCGAACACCACCTTCAGGGCTGCCGACAGTGGGGTTCGAACCCACTACCTCCCGGATGCGATCTCAGCTGCGTGCTCCTAACCGCACGGCCAACCTGCCCGGTCTTGAACCAATTAGTGCTCTTGATTTCCATCTACATATTATGATCTTACCAATTTTTGAAACGCGAGTCAAGCTTAGCACAACACACCGGTCGATTAACAGTAATATTTTATGATTCTTGGTCCCCACTTTGGGAAATTCTTCACATGAGGACGTAATCCAAACATTCTCATTGGCGTTATATTGGCACAGCGAACTCCAAGCATTTTCGACACATCAAAGCTTTATTCCTTTGCCAATGACAAGTGGCGGGATCTTTTCTGAGCTGATGTAGTTGCAGCAGAGCTGGACAGTTAATCTCTAGTTTCGCACCATGGCAAATCTCTGAATGTGAGAGTCCTATCGGGAAGCAGGCTGAAAAACTCCCACTCAGACACCATTGAAGACTGCATAGGACTCTTAGGGTTTCAACATTAACTGTAGTGAAACAGTAGTCCGTATTTGACAGTCATGTCTTCAATACTAGGCCGAGTGTTTTTAAAACTCTCAATTCATCCATTGGAAACAGCTAAGTTTGTCAGCCCCATTTGGTTGGCAATGCAAGTTACTTTCTCGCAAACTACATTTCGATCTACTGGGATGTTCACTGCATTTGCTGGGCTGAACCAATTCAAAAGCATTTTTTCCAACTCTGAAAACTTCTCTTAATGCACTCATTTTGCCTTTCCGTTTCTGTTTTTCTTATAAGCACCTTCAATTCTGGCCTTTGGTTGTGGTACCATACACAACCATTAACCCGACTCAAGGGAGATAGGGCCACCTTCCCTATTCTCCACTTGAGTAACTCCTGCCTGGCGCATCCACATTGTGGGAGTGGACATCCTCTATACCAGTAGGCCGGTGTAAAAGGATGGCTAAGTTCAATTGAGGACCCATTCCCACGGGGTATAAAGTGAAACCCATGCCCAGGGATCCAGCAGAGAAGGAGACCTTCGGAATGGTGGAAAGGGCGGATGAGGCAACCCATCCTCACTGGGGTTAATAAGTTGAGGAAATAAGACGGGACTCCTTAGTCGTGGTGAAGACAACCTGTCTATGAGTAGGATGCTCCTAAATCAATGTCCCCAGCCAGTGGATAGGGTTGAGTGTGGGATTAACGGCCTCACCTTGTAAAAAAAGGACTGGTCAGAAGATTTCTACGAGAAAACCGGACGGAAATCAAAGACGACAAAACATAGAAAAAAGGACACGAGTAAGGAAAGCGGATATAAACATGGCAATGTGGAATGTAGGAACAATGTTGAAACCGGAAGAAAAATGCAAGAAATAGTAAATGAAACAAAAAGATTTGGATACGACTTAGTAGCGATTCAGGAAATAAGATGGAAAGGGCAAAGATATACTGAAAAGAAAGATTATAACCTCTATTACAGTGGGCCGGAAGAGAGATCAGGACAGGTCTGTACGAGATTTATAATACATGGGAAGCTGAAGAAGAGTGTAATAGGATTTGAACCCCTCTCAGATTGAATATGTAAGCTTTGGATTAAGGGGAAATTTAAGAACATAACTGTTATATCAGCACATGCACAAACTGCTTTGGGGTAACTTCGGCCGCCATAAAAATAACACAAGAAATGAAGTTTTCTTCGATGTAGTGTTACTTCGGCTACCGAAAAATGTTTTTAAAAACCTGCAGAACGCCCAGTATCAACAATCACAAACAAAACTATTTGTAGTGAAACAGATGTATAGTGGTCAAATCATATTTTCCCCCAAAGAAGAAACTATTTTATTTAGCCTAAGCATACAAGCATTGTATGATATTACAAATTACATGCTGCATTGCATAAATATTTGTAATGGTACAAAAGATAATAAATAAAAGGTATGAAAATGATAAAGCCCAATTGTATGGAGAGAAAGGAGGTCGGAAAAGAAGCAATCTTGTAGACTGTCCTCATAATGCACTGTCTTCTAAATTAGAAAATATTGATCAATCAAGTTCTTAAATGCATATCATCCATGTCAACTGATATCCGTCTATTTATCATTGAAAATGGGAACCATCTTTCCCGTCCCTTTTGGGATAATCTTCCCCGTTTAATGTTACTGTGCCGTTATCAATCTCCTCTAAAGCATTCTTGAAGTAAATAGCGTAATGGTTTCCTGTATGTTCTTGGCATGGCCGAAGTTACTCTGGAAGAGGACAACTTTTATCACAAAACTATTCCCTGAAAAGCCTATTTGAACAAAATGCATCAAATTGCGTTGATCTGTTACCAGACATACTTACATTTTGAACCCGTAAACCATTGGAATGGAGAATTGAATGCTGGAGCTAAAGAACAGTTTGTTTTCTGCTGTTACCAGACAAGACAAAAAAAATCATTTCACTCAACAATGAGCTCGCCAATGTTCTTTGGACTACTGAGTGTTGATAGAGCATTCTATTGTCTGTGCATTTTACTTATTGCAAGTGGTTCATCCTTTTCAGTGTAGGCGGCAGGAGAAAATCTAAGTGTTACTATTCGTCAGTGGCCTAAGTTACCCCACTTTATGGTGATGAGTTAGTACAAAAACGATGAAGAGGGACCAAGATATGACATAATTATTATTTTAGGAGATTTTAATGCTAAAGTGGGAAAGGAAGAGTGTATGAGACCAAAAGCAGGGAAATATACACTACACGAAGAATCAAATGAGAATGGTTTTCATTTGGGACAGTTTGCAACTACGAGTGGTCTTATAACTAAATGCACCTCCTTTGATCATAAGAAAATACATAAAGGAACGTGGAAGATGTGAAGAAGCACACTGGTAAATCAAATAGATCATGTACTAGCAACTGCGAGGCATGCAGCATCCATTATTGACGTAAGGGCATGCAGAGGGTCAAACTGTGTTTCTGATCATTGTTTAGTAAAAGCAATAGCGAGACAAAAATTGGCAACAGGACAGAGACAACCTATGGAAAGAAGGTAATGGTATTTGGAAAAATTACAACAACCAGAAGGAAAACAAGAATTTCAGTCAAAAATGATCAATACAGACGACTGGACAAGTATCTGGAATAGAGGAAAGGTGGGCAAAAGTTCAAAGGTGCATACAAAATGCAGCACAAGAAACACTGGGTATAGCTAAAAAGAAAAGAAATATTTGGTTTGATATGGAGTGTGATGAAGCGATTGGAAGCTAATAACATCTGTAAGAAGAAAAGAGAGATGCTTAAGAACCTAGATAGTATAGAGACACAAAGGTTACAGAAGAGGACAAAGGAATTCTATAATGAAATTAATTATTTCAGGAAGGGGTATAAGAATGAATGGCTGTAAGAATAAAGAAGGTAAGCTACTACAGAATGAAGAGGAAATAAGCGGAAGATGGACCGAACACTTCCGAGAGCTCCTTAACAAGGAAAGAGAAGAGGTGGAAGAAAGTGAAAGGAATATGGAGCAGAGTGGGCCAGAATGGATAAATGCCCCCCACATTGAACGATGTAGAAAATGCTATTGCAAAATTAAATAACCATAAAGCAGCAGGAGAAGACTGAGTAACATGTGAACTGATTAAAAATTGTAGCAAAGAAATGCTACAAGAGATACATGAACCGATTATTAAGATTTGGGAGGAAGAACGGATACCTGATGAGTGGAATATAGGAATAATTTTCCCAATATATAAGAAGGGAAATAAATATGAATGCACTAATTATAGGGGAATTACGTTACTGAATATCATCTATAAAGTATTTTCAAATATCCTATAAAAATATTTGACTCCATATGCTGAAGAGAGATTGGATGAAGCACAATGTGGCTTCAGGCGAAATAGCACAGTAGATCAAATATTCGTGGTACGTCAAACGATGGAAAAATGCTATGAGCATATGTTGTTTGTAGATTTTAGAGAAGCATTTGACAGTATATACTAGGATTATGAATATATGGAGACAATAGGAATACCACAGGAACTGATCAGGATGTTCAGAATCACTCTGGGAGAAGTAAGGGCAAAGGTGATGGTGGATGGAAGAATTGGAAACGAGTTTGCTTTTAATACAGGAATCAGACAAGGTGATGCACTCTCAGCTACTTTGTTTAATCTGGCAATTAACCAAGTCCTTGAAAAAATTATGGATACCGGAAATATTGTATATAAATCTAAACAAATGTGTGTGTATGCAGATGCAATGACCAGGAATGATAGATATTTGAAGGAAATGTTTCTTGAAATGGAGGAAGCAAGAAAACATGGGATTGGAGAAAATGACAATAAATCCAAGTATATGCAAGTCAAGATAATATGACAATAAATGGGCATAGTTTTGAGAATGTACAAAGTTTTGAGTATTTGGGAACCAGGTCGACAAACAATAATAGAATAAGCAAGGAGATACATCATTGAATAATAGCTGGAAACCCAGCCTATTATGCAAATCTTACATTATTTAAATCTCGTCTATTGTCTAAACCTACAAAATTCAAAATGTGTAAGGCCCTTATTAGTCCTATAGTGACATATGGCTCAGAAGCCTGGAACCTCTTAGTTGATGATGCAAGTAAATTAAGAATATTTGAAAGAAAGATTAGATGAATATATGGCCCAATTTAAGACCAGAATAGTTGCAGGATAAGGACGAATGCTGAAATACAGAGCATATTAGACCAGGAGGATATACAGTAGAAGTCTGCTATAGCGAGTACGGCATATAACGAGAACTCCATTATAGTGACGACTTTTTTCTGTCCCTTCAAAATTTCTATATTAAACTGTGTATCGTCCTTCGGTTACAGCGAGAACCCCATCACTGGCGCATCCGTTATTACGAGCGATAAAGCGCGTGCGATTTTTTCCGTTACCGATATTTATTCAACCCAGCGATGATATTGCATGCGATCGATTACCTTCGTCATCATTTCCTCGCTATGTGCACTAGCGATTTCTCTCGTCGACATTCGAAGGCGATGTCAGATGACAAGTTGTCCATTTCATGACCGTATCGATGTTTAATCAAGAAGTAAGTATAAATAACCACCTAATTGATACTTTATTAATGCCTCAGGCAATATTGAATAAAATTAAAACTTACAGGACATGTTTCGACCACTTAGTGGTCCTCTTCAGCTGTATAAATAAAGAACTGAAAAGAAAAACATTGACAATAAGCACAAATAAAAGTTCTTTGGAGACTCCTTTGACAAAAATGGAGGTCATCAGAATAGGTCATCTTGCCTCTTGTTCTTGTTTGGAAAAGATGTTTATTCTGCGCTGTCTAGAGGGTCTGTCTTTGAGCACGACCTGGTGAAGTAACGATGTGATACAGTTTGACAGTACATGGAAAGCTCTGGAGAGAAGGGAAGTAGAGTTTTATCGTCATCTAAAATAACATGTGAGGGAGGAGGGAGATTGGGCTCTGCTTCTGCGATGTCGTGTTTGATTATATCTCTTGTTCGTCTAGTCTGTATCGATTAGGTGGTTATTTATACTTCTTGGCGATGTCGGAGTCGATTAGTAATATCCGTCGACAGCAGTTCCTTAAAGAAAATTCGAAATGAAAGAGAACATATTTTCGTAATACATGAGTAAATAACGTGTCCGATAACGGTCGTTAACTCGTTAAAAATGAAGGCTGACTAAACGACCGTTTAATTTTGAGGCTAAATACTGCAATTAAGTAAAAATGGGATACACCTCGAGATATGGCAGAGTGCTTAATTGATTTCATAGGTTAGTTTGTATTTTGTTGCGTCTGGTTAAATTATGGAAAGGCTATTATGAAAATGTACAGGCTAACGAGAAAGGTATAATTTCTCTACCGGCGCTTGAAGTGTGTTTTCATCATACATATAGTACGGTAAAGTGAGGATACGTGACGATGTTTGAATAAGAAAACTGAAACGTTTGCAACAAAATGCGACCGATCATTTTCGGTATGGTACAGTTTTCTCACTTTGTGCATTTGCGAGCTCTCTCGTTGACATTCAAAGGCAATGGAGTTGATTAGTAATACCCATCGACTGCTGTTCTCTAAAGGAAATTCGAAATGAAAGAGTACGGTATAACACATTTTCGTAATAAATGCGTAAATAACGTGGCCGATAGCAGTTCTTAACTCGTAAAAATAAAGACTGAATAAACGATATCTTAATTTTAGTGTTATATACGGAAATTACGTGAGAATGTCATACACCTCAAGATATGGCAGAGTACATCACTGATTTCAGAGGATATTTCATACCTTCTCGCGTCTAGTTATGGCTATTTACATGTAAATTTTTCGCGAGGAGGTTATTTCTCTACATGCGTTTCAAATATGTTTTCATGATAGGCTACATATACGGTTAGGTTAGGTGACGCTGTTTGAAGAAGAAAGCTGAGGTGTTTGCCACAGAAATCTCTGGAGTGATACCGTATTTCTCCGAATCCAAGACTTTTTTCCCCTCAGAATCTCATGCGAAAACTCGAGAGTTGTTGCATCTTTTCACATGCGCACAGAACTCATTGACAATAAACGACCGCCTCTTTACTACACATCGCTACCGGTTGTACAGTGCCTGTGTGTTTCTCAAATCTACAGAATGGCATCAGAACATGCGACTCTTCGAATTCTTAGAAAAACCCTGTCAACTCAGTGGCAGAGTCATAACGCGTCTATTGTACTTGACGCTTAGTAAAATTAAGGTTTATACAGAGCAGGAATAGTTTTGTGATGGATAGTCGTATTGTAAAGATACGTGGAAAAGGTATTGTCGGCAAATTTTCAGCGGGTTCTAGTCGATATTATGATGCCAATTTTAAGTTAATGTATATTAAACACTCGGAAATGTAGAAAAATTGTGCAGCCGCAAGAAAATACGGCATAGGCCTAACTAAAGTCAATATTTGGAGTTAGCGTGAAGACAAAGAGCTAAAAAAATGCGTACTGTACAAAAATGCATTCAGTGGTCCGCAACAAGGACGCTTTAATGAAAGTTGATGATGAAATTGTGAGGTATGTGCACGAAAAACTCAAGGGCGGTTGTCCATACCATGGCGCAATAAACTCGTTCGTTGACTTTCAACGTTCGCGATTAGGCCTACACATCGCTAGCCGTTGAATGTGGCCGCACCCGACAAGCAAGACATGCGTGTAGCAGTAGTCGGTTATATCTGACGCTGCGTAAAAGTAACAGTTTTATAGACAGCAAGAATAATTTCCCGATGGATCATTGTATTGTAGAGACGCATGGAATAGGTATTGCCGGAAAAGTTTCAACGAGTTCTCTTCGATATTATAATGCCAATGTTAAGTTAATGGTCCTTTAACCCGCGGAAATAAAGAATAATTGTGCAACCGCAAAAAGAAAAGAAATACGGCGTAACGCAAGTCAATGTTCGGCGTCTAAAAATAGTCTAAAAATGCGTAGGCCTGTATGATTTTACAAACTTCTTTTTGAGCCTAATTTAAATTTTTTGAAGGAAAAAGTGGGGTTCATCTTGGATTCGGAGAAATACGGAACTATATTTTTTTCAGAATGAAATTAAACATACACTTTCACGTAGTATCGGATTACGAAAAATAAAAAACAAGTAAGCCGTAGTGTGTATATCATCTGAAGTTTTGAACAAACGGATTGCCGTTTCATACCGATTTTAAAGTGCATGAAGGATTTTCCGACTTTTATACAAAAATCGGATATAACGACAATCCATTATAGCGAGTAAATTTTCCGCTGTTGTGAATTTTCGCTATAACGGACTTCTACTGTAGTTAGATTTATTAAGGCACAGAGACTGCGATGGCTTGGCCATGTGGAAAGAATGGAGGAAGATCGAATGCCAAGAAAAGTAGTTGAATCTCGAATAGATAAAAGACTGCGACAATGAAGGCCCCGTAATAGATGGAGCAATGAAGTTGAAGTCGACCTGAGGGTAATGAACATCCGTCCATGGAGACCAGCCGCTCAGGATCGAAGTAGATGGCGGACTATCGTAGAAGAGTCCAAGGCACACAGGGCTGTAGAACCGGATAAGTAAGTAAGTTAAGTAAGTAAGTAAGTAAGTAAGTATGTACGTAAACTTTCAATTTTGTCATGGTTGCTCACTTTAGTCTTCGGAGTCGAAGGTGCAAATTTTAACATTAATGCTAACTGTACACAATTCACACATCTATGCCCTGAAGGATTTTAATTTTGTCTTCATTAGCAAGCAGTTTCATGACTGTTTTCCTATACTTAACTAAACTCTGCACGTCTTTACTTCTAAACCGATGTTTTTCAAAACAAATGAGCATCCCCCTACTGCTGTTGCAAGCACGATATTGCCACGAGAATAGTCGATGCACTACGACCCCTACAAACAGCTCGTAAAATGTAATACCGGACTCAGAAAAGCGAATGAATCGGGTAATTCAAAAAAACTACACTTACTAACAACAACCAACACTAAAAAGATAACACATTAGCCTATTAAGAATAAAAGAGAATGAGGAGGTAACACATCACCCATCGCTAATGGCTGGCACAGGAAGGAGGTTATAGCCTTCAAGGGGAACACTCCACTGAGACATGGTGAACACGCATGAACTAAGTACACTAACCAATACACGCACGGAAATAAAACTACAGCTATTTTATACAGTGAACTATTAAACCTGTACTGTACTATCTTATGCTATGCTAAACTGTGAACTACACTATACAGTACTACAGTATACTAGAGAACCAAAGAATAATATTAAAAACACAAATTACTGAAGAAAAATGCAAAAGATCGCGAATCATACCGAATGTCATTCATGACAAGCGAGATAGGTTAACCACGTGGTGAGGGTAAATATTAGAGTTGGCAACTAGGTTTTGAGATCACGCCCTGTCGATGCAAGTCGATATGAAGGCAGCTTGGGATTGGCTGGATGTCTATCTTTCAGTGCAAAACCACCAGACGGAGCCAAAATTGGTCAAAACATCAATTTAGAAGTAAAGCACTTTGGAGTATAGGCTATCACAAGACAAATGTGTACAGCGCTAGTGAACTTCTCACAATTATGTTCCTTGTGTGTAAGTAGGCTGACAAAATACAAATATTCACTTTCCTTACACTTCAACACAGAATGAATTTCTATCTTCTGACTCAAATGCAAAATACACACACATACAAGCTCAGTGGATTAATCAGCAATCTCCGAGATAACCAGTCAGGTAAATCTGAAATTCCCTGAAATTAACAGCTTGCTCCCCAACGGTGCAATATATCCTGTGAAAATTCATGGCGATTTCCTATTAATGTGCACTTTTCAAATACTTTGCATGACACTCATTGTCATGTGAAATGGCCTACTTGGGCTGACTTCGCGACTGATTCCCCTGTCGGCGTGAATGAGATTCTTTGGATCTTACCTTGAAGACTGAAATTAATGTTTTACGAAATATAAGGGATGACATTTTCCTTTCACTGAATGGTCATGTGCATGATACCGAGCGAGTGGCTGCGGGCTTTAGGTCACGTAGCTGTCAGTTTACATTCAGGACATAGTGGGTTTGAACCACACTGTCGGCAGCCCTGAAGATGGTTTCCAATTCTCACACCAGGAAAATGCTGGAGCTGTACCTTAATTAAGGCCACAGTCGTTTTGTTCCCACTCCTAGCCTTTTCCTGTCCTATAGTCATTGTAAGACCTATGTGTGTCGGTGCGACGTAAAGCAAATTGGTACAAAAAAGAAAATAAGGAAAGATGTGCATGATAGCCTGGAATTGTGCTTCGTTTTTCACTTTTTGTGTGAATTTATAGTAGGCCTATTAAAAGCTATTGAATATATTTTCAGTAGCCTATATACAGTTTGTAGCTTTCCCTTCATACAATACATGTAGCAGTCCCCATTCATACCTTACAACATTTTACAATGTAGAGACTAGATGTGCCACACCGTGTGAACATCAGAGTCCTTTACTTTCGTCAATATTATTCTTCCTTTAAATGTCACATATGACTATATACAAGCATAATGTATTATTGACTGAATGAGTTGGCGGTGCGGTTAGGGCCACACAGCTGAAATCTTGCTTTCAGGAAATAGTGGATTCAAACCCCACTCTCGGCAACCTCTAAGATGGTTTTCCATGGTTTCCCATTTTCACACCAAGCAAATGCTGGGGCTGTACCTTAATTAAGCCCACGGGCACTTCCTTCCCTTTCCTAACCCATCATCGCCGTAAGGGTCCGACTCGTTGGTATGTGTTGCCTTCATGATCATTTCAACCTCATCACGACGCGCAGGTCGCCTACGGGAGTCAAATAGAAAGACCTGCACCTGGCGAGCCGAACCCGTCCTGGGATATCCTGGCACTAAAAGCCATACGACATTTCATTTCATTTATCGCCGTAAGGCCTATCGGTGTCGGTGCAATGTAAATCAAATTGTAAAATATATTGTAAGTATTTTTTCAATTCTCTTCATTCATATAATTTACCACTCTCCCTTTCCATTAACGGAAATCATTTTACAAGTTAAAAATCTTAAAGCAAATCATACATTTCAGGAAAAGCTAAATAAAAACTCCATAATAGGCCGAAACCACGAGTGTCATATTTTCACTTTTAATCACGTTTAGAAAACACCAATAATAATAATAATAATAATAATAATAATAATAATAATAATAATAATAATAATAATAATAATGGCTTTACGTCCCACTAAGTACTTGCACGGTTTTCGGAGACGCTGAGGTGTCAGAATTTTTTCCCACGGGAGTTATTTCATGTGCCGCTAAATCTATCTATTTACAAGAGGCTGGCTTATTTGAGCACTGGACTGAGCCAGGCTCGAACCTGCCAACTTGGACTCAGAAACCTAGGGTCTAAAGCGGCGATGATAATATTTTGTCTACTTTACCTCAAAATCTCGCCAACGTTTTCAGGCCTAAAATCTCGCTCATCCACTTCGTACGAGTGAGGAAATTTTCGGTCGTTGGGCAGAATTATACCAAATTTCTGGTCATTTACACAAAAAATAGCGAAATATACGAGCCCTCCTACACGTATGTTGCTACAAGACTTAATATGAACAGTAAATTGATTTTTGTTACTTAACTGCACCTGAACAGCGTCCTCTTTTATTACCCATTTAATCATGTATTCATGCTTTTTGGGCTATCTTTTTTACTGGAGAGAAACATCACAAGTATACTGTAGTATCTGAGAATATTCACATGTAAGAATTTTAAACCTTATGTATATCCACACAGTTTTGAAAGGCCCTGATTTACATTGATGAGTACGGCGGAATGAGCTTTTTGCCAAACAGCTGCGATTTCAACATGCTCCGCTCGCTACACTGTTTCTCTCGTAGACGGTGGCGCCAATGCTACCTCTAGTGAATCATTTACTAACTCTATGGGCAATCGTCCTACAAGCAAGGGAGGCTAGCGAGCGCTATCGACTCAGTTAATCGGGACGAAAGAATGAATTTCATATTGTATGGTTCGCGCACTATTAACATCGTTTCTGTGCGTTATTTCATTGCAATTGTATGCCGCGTGTTTTTTCTAGCGGTTCCGTGCTTTTTCCTGTGTCAAAGTCGTATGTTAATAATGTACGAGACATACCGATCTGTTTTGTCTGTGGTAATTTAGCGTATTTCAGTGCATTTTTGTTTATTCTTACTTCATAATTTTAATGAGTTGAATGTATTTCAGGAAGTTGTGTCGGTGACAGTTTCTGGTATTTTCTCTTCACGTTATCGCCAAATAACATAACAAACGTTACCTCCAAGTGTTCAGAGATACCTATAAAATTAAATTTCCTTTCATTTTACAGTCTAATAAAGGAAACTATTATGCGAATCACCTCGGGAAATAAATTTTATTTCGAGTTATCAAAATTTCGAGATATAGAGAATAACTTACCGTTTTTGAGCATGTATAGCACATAATTGAATCATATGTATCTACGGGCTTTTACTGAATGCATTATTTTTAACGGTACTTAAAAATAAACAAAGCAACTCAATTTTACGGCATCACTTCAATTATAACACTTATTATAGTAACTTTTTAGAAGACAGGACACAGTACATAAAGTAGTGAAACAAGAAACATAGCTCCATTAACACGCTTGGAAAAAAATCCGTTAGTCTCTTCTGTTTGTTGCGGTTAACCTTTCCTCCCTTCATGTTGAAACTTCTTGTCAATACACGCAGCTGAGTTGCGTAAATGGAGCTTGTCATCGGCGACTTCTGGGCTTGCTTTCGTACGTGACCGGTAATTGACACCCCAGACACGGCGAGGCTTTGCCAATTTGCCGATCACCAGAAGTTCGCGTTTTTGGTTGCCGTCATATTAGTTTCCAGCTTCACTGGAACCCTTTCTTTACTTGTTAACTGTTCCTCACAAACCGCCAATGCCGTATTGTACAATTAATGTTGCACACAGTTCGAGTTACAGAGTAATTTTTGCTTCAAGGGCGGAAATGTTTGCTACGAGAAATCGAGAAATTCGTGTAACCGAATTTCGAGAATAGAGAAATAAATACACGTCAAGAATAGGACAAACGGCCGGAAAATCTTAGTTCGAGATAATGAAAATTCTAATAATGGAGGTTAGAGATATCGAGGTTCGACTGTATTATTATTCGTATGTGTCATAAATGAGAGTGATTAGGTACATTTTCTTGTAACCATTTAAATGTGTTTTTAGTTTAAGATTTTAAATTTAATGGTCAATTCACATTGTAACTGTAAATATGTATGCTTTCTATTGTCTTTTTTTTTTACTCAGACCGTGATGCAATATATGTGATGAAATCCAAGAATTAAAAATCTTCCTATTTTTGATTTCTAAAAGTTGGCAGCTATGCAATATTGTCTAAAAAATATATATTTATATTGATGAGAAGTTTTTTAATCAGCATTCGTCTGGAATTGAAATGGATCCTCTTCTTTTAACTTTTTGGTGATTTGAAGAATATAATATGTATATGTTCCTATTGTAGAAAATTAGATCAGGAATGAACATTTGGTGTTTCTTCTTGAGTTAAATTGGCTAAAACACATTCAGGTGAGAATACGTTAAAATGGAATATACATTGAAAATTTTTCCGATGTACTAGTTGGAAATCACTATATCAGTAGTCTTCCCATTTGTTGTGTAAATCTCAATGGTTAGAATGTTGATAAATCAAATGCCGTAGAGTGTGTATCTTGTTCTGTTATTAGCGTTAGTCTGACTCAATGCAGTACTGCAAGTATTGACTAGGTTAACATTAAACGAATACTTTGTAAATTGTATGTAATCACTGTCGTCAATACGGACCAAAAATGAGGTTAGTGACTTGTAATCGGAGTCTCCTGAATAAATCGGGAAAGTTGGCAGGTATGCAATAATAATAATAATAATAATAATAATAATAATAATAATAATAATAATAATAATAATAATAATAATAATAATAAAGTAATAATATAATAATAAAATAATGATAATAATGAGAGGAATCATTCAACAGACCCTGTTAAACATGACCTCCAAAGTGAAATTCAGGGGAGAAATTTCAGACAGCTTTCAAATTAAGACAGGAGTGAGACAAGGAGATGGACTCTCTCCAATGCTCTTTCAGCTGTGTTCTGGATAAAGTTCCTCGAGGCGCAAAAATCCGAGTGATAAAGGTGTTAAGAATGGGGCCGGACTAGACTGTAAGAGCAAGAACATAAAAATCAATCATTCGCGAAGGCTAAGCAATCGATCGTCAATCATTACACCCTCTTTTATTCTATGCCAGAGTGAAGAAAAGTGAGGATTTAATTAAGTTCCAAATAAATGTTTACACATTTCAAAATATTTGAGTGTTTTCTTGATAGAATATGATGATTTTTCAAGAACTAAATATGTCGTTCGGTTTTAAGTGAGTTGTTCCTTTTCAGGTATAATTCTGTTACATGTTTTCTTTATTAGGAATTTATTTATGCAAAATTTGTTTCTCCAAGAGAAATGGCTTCAGATATACACAGTGCAAAATAAATAAGGAAATATGTTTTGTAACGTCTGGTATGTAAACGTTAATTTAGTAAATGGGGTTCCAATGGTTATACGGCATACCTTGAGACTAAGGGTATGTCAAATCATTATACTCCATCTGTAGGCGTAGCCATGCATTGAACTGTCAGGTGACCCCTCAAAACAAAGTGAATAACTGTGCGCCCGTGTTTCGTCGTGAGGTTCACAGATTACTGCGGTCATTTGAGCACGCTGTACATCAACCAGCACATCCCATGAGACATTTTAACGAGGTTCAAGTCGCAAGGGCAGTCACTTTCATCCGGAATGGATGGACATTTCGCCGCGTTGATGTGGATCTTAAAGTCTCCCATTAAATATTCACCGCTTGTGGAATCGCTACAATGAGACAGGCCAGTTCACAAGGAGGGTTGGACAAGGTCGTGGATGCACGACAACCCCACACCATGACCGATACCTGACCATCTGCTCGTTGCGGCGGCGTTTAGCATCTGCCAGAGAACTGCAACGAGACCTCATGAGGGTCACTGGAGTCACGGTATCTGACCAGACAGTAAAGAACAGGTTAAGAGAAGTGTCCTTACAACCCAGACGTTCTGTCGAGTGCTCCATTTAAAGCAGCAACATCGCGCAGCTCGCCTTCTATTTGCCTGTACCCACGGCAACTGGCAACTTCGCCAATGGAGACCTGTGTTGTTCACAGACGAGCCCAGATTTCCCTTGACACAGTGTGATGGGACGTCAGCATGCATGGAGACGCCGTGGTGAGCAGTACATGCCAAATGTCCAGGAAGGCGACCGATTCAGACAAGGTTCTGTGATGGTGTGGGGTGGCATCAGTATTGATGGCCGTATGGATCCAGTTGTCGTCACCGAACAGTGGTATTCTTACCGCTGCGGGGTACATTGAGCAGATACTGTTACAGCATGTGTTGGTTGCTGCAGACGATGTTGACCCTGAATTTGTACTCGTGCACGACAATGTCAGGACTTGTGCAGCGCACACACCAGACCTGTCTTGCGAGAACCGGACATTCGGGAGATGGAATGGCCAGCAGTGAGTCCAGACCTTAATCCCATTGAGCATGTGTGGGATAGAATTGACAGAAGTGTTCATGGGAGTCATGTTCCACCACAGACTCACCAAGACCTCGAACAGGCTCTCGTTGAAGAATGGGACCTGATACTGCAACGTGACCTCCGTCGATTTATACAGAGCATGCCACGTAGGTGCCAAGCTGTGACAAATGTTCGTGGAGGACATACACCATTCTGAAGCTCTTTAACTGTGAAACAATTCACCCTCGAGGACTTATCACAGTTTTCGCCCCTACTGGGATATTTCCGTTTAGTGGTCTGAAAATGAACACGAATCCATCAATGTTCTTTTGTATACTTCGACGGTAAGGAATAAAGGTTTAGTTGGTAACATACCTGGGTGTGAGGTATTGTTTTCTGGAGCATGGCATATGTTCAAAAACCTGTTCCCCTAATTATTTTGAACTGTGTGTATATATTTGTAATCTTTATCATCCTTTATCTCTGATCTTCAACTTCGAAATAAAATTTAGAATAGTAACTCTAGGATTTATCCTCATCTCAAGGAGACACCTTAGACAGTCAACCATGAAAAGTCTTTTGAAGAAGAATTCCACTGACTGCAATACTATATTGTAAAAAAGACAGCATTCGGATGCAGTGGGCTGTCATTTGGAAGATTATGATGGATCGGAGCATCTGAAAACTCAACAGCCAGCATCTACACAAGAACTTCAAAGAATTAAACATAAACAAATCTCTTTCTTATGGACACACAATGTTAACTCTTTGTGCCAAATTGGAAAATTAAAGATTGTCACTGACATCATGGACAAACATAAAATTCTAATCATGGCCCTTCAAGAGATAAGGAATAGTGATCAAGACCCAATAGAATCAGAAGGGTACCGACTGTATAAAGGAATCCCTGGAAAATGAGTGATGAAAAACTGTCCTCAGTTTGGTAATGGATTTCTAATAAGTCTGAAAATCATAGATTCAGTTGTGGAATTTAAATGTCAATCTCGCAGACTTGAAACACTAACTCTGAAATCTGCAAGTAAAAATCAACACAATTATCAATGTACATGCTCCCACCAATCAGAAAAAAACACTCTAAAGGATCTTCTGGATCAAACTTTAATCAACATACCACCATCAGACATTAAAATTCTCCTTGGCGATTTCAACGCACGACTGGGACAAGAAAGAAAGTACCGAGATATCATTGGAAAGTGGCAGCACATAAGAGGACAAATCAAAATGGTCAAAGATTGGTTGAATTATGCAGAAACCACAATCTTATCTCAAAATCAAAATACTTTAAAAGGAAACCTCACGAATCTTGGAAACACCCTGATTTCAGAAAAGGTGAATGGCTACTGGATCACGTTTGCATGGATAAATTTTACCAGCGTGAAATCTACAATGTCAAAGTCTTAAGGGGGGGAAGACTCATGGTCAGATCACTATAGTGTTAAGATCAAAATAAAATTAACTCCAAAGGTTAAGAAAAGACCTCCAAATAAAAAAAACAAATTTGACCCTACCACCTTAATAAATAATAGGTAGTAGTACAGGAAAACAGCAGAAGGATCTGTCAACACTAATACATTAGAAGAACTGACCACCACACTGAAATCAATAGCAGAAGAGTTAGCTCCAACAAATCCTAGGAAAAAACATGAATGGTGGGATGAAGAATGTGACCAGGCAATGGAGAGAAGACTCTAAGATTGGATAAATCTTCAAGCCCAAAAATGAGACAAATCAAATTCAGAACTAATAAAACAAAGAAAGTCAACCCACAAAATCACCAGACAAACCAAACATCTTAAAAATACCTTACAAAGTATAGAGGAGAGTTTTAACAAAAAACCATCACGAGATTATTATAAAACCTTTCGCAAATACCTTAAAAATATGAGCCCCCAATATTAATGCTGAGAGAAAAATCAGGAAGGTTAGCACATAGTAATCAAGAAAGTGCAGAGATTCTCGCAGAGACATTCAACAAACTTTTAAATTGTGATGACCCACTGGAAACGTTGGAAGTAAATACTGACACACCCATTTTAACCACCCCAGATCTAATAAATCCTCCAACTATCAATGAGGTAGAATTTGCAATTAAGGAACTAAAAAATTATAAGGCCTGTGGTGAAGACCTAGTCTTTGCAGAAATGTGGAAAAATGCAGGGAAACCAGCAATTATAAATTTACATCAGCATCTAGTCAAAATGTGGATCACAGAGAAAATCCCAAGACACTGGATCTCAGGTGTAATCCATCCATTATTCAAAAACGGAGATAAAACTAATCCAGACAGTAAAATAAGAATAACCCTTTTGGACTGCACTTACAAAATTTTCTCCCGCATAATTTACAATAGGATAAAAAACATTCTGGAACCACAACTTGGAGATTATCAAGGAGGATTTCGCCCATACAGAAGTTGCCCAGACCAAATTCTCAGCCTAAAACTAATAATGGAATATTACAAATACAGAAATAAACAGCTGTTTATTTCATTCATAGATTTCAAAACGGCTTATGATAGTATACACAGACCTACTTTTTTTAAATTCCTCAGGTCATATGAACTTCATCCTAAATTAACAAAAATTATTGAACTAACTTTAACCAACACAATTTCAAAGGTAAAGTTCAGGGGAGAAACATAAATGCTTTTACAATAAACACAGGTCTCAGACAAGGTGGCGGATTATCCCCGATGCTCTTCAATGTGGCTCTAGATTACATCATGAAAATTTGGCAAAAAAAAAAACCTAAAATCAAAATTGGAGCAAAACCCTCATAACAACAATCTGCCTAGGGTTTGCAGATGATTCAGCTCTTTTAGCCCTTGACATGGAAGAAGTCCGTGCTTAGATCACCAGTCTCCAGAAAACTGCATTAAAAATAGGATTACAAATATCCTTTGAGAAAACTGAGATCATGACAACGAAACCCCTTAACATAAAAGAAGTCATCATAAATGATCAAAAAATTAACATAGTCCTACAATTTAAATACCTTGGTGAAATCATTATGCACAACTTAAGTGAGAAAGAAACATGGATAAATAGAACCAACAAAATGAAAAAAGCACAATTTCTAACCTGGTCAACTTATAACCAAAAACTTTGCCTGAAGCCACTTATGCTTGTGAAACCTTGTTCCAAACTAAAAATTAAAGAACTAATCAGCTCCTCAAAACTGAAAGAATGATAGAACTTGCACAATGAGTACCAGGTTGAAGGAGTCTGGAGAATCCTCCCCAATGAAACTGTCTATCGAGAGATTGACCCAGTTACCAGCACAATGAAGAAGAAAAGAATCTCTTATTTCTTTCACATCTTACGATATGATGCACAGAATGCCTGTAGAGATTTCAGACAAATTAAGTACACTGCGATCAGAATGAATGAAGAAGTACTGGGCAGATAAGAAGAATCAAATAGTAAAACCTTCAAAGAAAAAGTGTACATGGAAGACTCAAGAGGTCCTATGTGGCCAATAAAGTTAATAACAATAATAATAATTTTAAAACCTTGGCATTACGGTACTCAGGAAATGGCCAGGCACACAGGATGTGCAATGTGAGAAACACCTGGTTAGCAAAGTGTTAAGGATTTCATATGGTCTCTTTCATAACTTTATGCATGAAGAATTCTCATACTTATGTATTCAATTTGTTGGATTTTAGTTCAGTCCTATGCCAATAATACACTGAAATAATTTTCTTACAGTAAAAAAAATTAAGCCAACGGCATTCCAACTTCATGTCTTTCAACTTTTATCCGACTGTGGTACTCATTACACCACTGGTTTGAGGGATGGCATGTAAAACCTGAGTGTTTTAAGTTTAGAGTTCAATATTTTAAATACTTTGGGTTTACATCCCACTAACAGCTCAGTATTAGATTGACTTCAGAACAGACATAGGTAGCATGAAGATATCAAAACAGATGAGAGGTCATTTTTAAACTTGCAGTCCTCATCAGTTCCCATGTAATTATCTTCAGGATAATTTGTATAGCACATCAGTTTTTTTCTTGGAATATCACTGGAATGCAAGACTATATTAGTGACACACACTGATAAATTAACAACATATCAGTGTGCCCAGAATCATACAAGTGGCAATATGCTATCACAGAGTACACTACACCATGCCGTGTAGATAGCAGTACCATTGACTTACAGACAACTGCATGTAACTGCAAGCTGTCCGCTAATGTCATAGTCAAGTATTTGTTAAAAACCAATCTTGTAATTGATATGGAAGCAGCTTAATTGGCTTCAAATTAAAAAGCATGGAATTGGTAGATTATTATTATTATTATTATTATTATTCAAGGTACTAAAAATCTAAACTTACAGTTACAGCTCCCTTGTTGGCAGATTCTCTCTTTTTTCGCATCTGTTCACGGCGTTGCAAAAGCTGCTCTCTCCAGCTCTCCCACTTAGCCTCATATTCACGATACTGGGTCTGTAAAATAGAATAATATGAACAACAAAACTGCCTTCAAGGTACTCTTCACTTAAATTATGGTATCAACTTTTTCAGTTAGATATGTCTGTCCAAAATTATTCATGTACAGTATGAAAACATATAAAAACACCCTAGTAATATTTCCACAACTAGTTTATTATTTCTGTGCTAAGCATAGTTGATTTTTCTGAAAAGTAAAACAACGTAGCTTAAATGTTTTGCAACATTAACCCATTGGCTTACTTTGATGTACTGATGGGATATTCGATTCATTTTACTGAATCAATTCTGTAATCCGATTCACGGCACATTACGGTCACCGTTCCTATTGCATCTGTGTAGCGTGTACTGGTAAGACAGCAACAACATTCAAGGTTTGCTGCTGCCATGTGGTCTTTATACTATGAACTGCTTTCCGATGTATCATATACCTTTCAGATTCAGGTTTCACCTCCAGCCAACTCATATATTGATTGGTGTTCTGTGCTCTTCACATCAAGTTTTGATGTTACAAGACTTTTCCCCAACAGTGACAACTCCATTAAGTAAGTATATAGATTTAGATAAAAAAATATCTGTACACACAATCATCAATGATCAAGCATTTAGAGCTGACACCCAGGTGGGTGATTCCCTATCAATTGTTTGTCTAGTCTTTTCTTAAGATTTGAAAGAACTTGCAAATTTCATTATATTCATGGTAAGAACAGTACATAATACAAAATAAATACGTTAAAATACGAAATGCAGGGGGGAAAAAGGTACTTGTACAATTTCATTACCCTGATTATTTCAAAACGAAATGTTAAAATAGACTTTTTTGCCGTGAATAACCATAAAGTGTCATAAATCAAACGGCAGAAAATACGAATTAGAATATGCAGACAAGTGGAATCAAGGAGGCCGTCAATATGAAGTAAAAGATACAAACGGAATCCAAGTGGCCGTGACTTAGATAAATGCACCAAGTTCAAATTGTTAAACCAACAGTAGGAGCAATCGAACATTGCAGTGAGTTATGACACGAAGATTTTTCAAAAGGAAGAAAATAGCTTATTTTAAGAGGAAAATTCCAAAATTAAGAAAATAAGTTAGAATACAAAGTCATAACGCTATATTTCTCATAAACATATAAAATCCTAAGCGGAATAATCAATAAGGAGTAGAGATTGATGAAAATTTATTAAAGAAGACGTTGGAAAAGCGCTAACTTAAAGTATTTAATCATAAAGACTATATTTAAGCCACCCTTTATATCATTCAAACTAAAGTAGCAGAAGTTACGTCGTCATAATCTACCTTTAAAAACAAAGAGATAATAAAAGAAAGCTTTGTAAATAGGAAGATTTGGCGGTAATCCAACCGAATATTCCCGAGAACTCGAGACCAGTGACCGCAGCTCGGAGATGGCACAGCTGTAATCCAGAGATGATCGTCCTGTAGAAGAACGAAGGAACAACTACCCCAGTCCAGAAACACAGGCAGAATAAGTTAAGTTTCACTAATTTTATTCAAAATTAATTGTATTTTATTTAGTAGCAAGTTGTTGATTGTGTTATTATAAGAGATAGGTATATATATCTTCGAGAAGTGACTTCAATGAGTAGTTTCAACGCAAGTGTATTGATAGTGACGTTTAAATGAAGATTTTAGGTAGTCTTCCAACACACATAATCACGCCCATGTGTAGGGAAGGTTATATTTGCCAATGAAGTATTATACTATCAGTTTTCAGCTTACTTTCAAAGAGTTATGCCATAAATAATGTGAACTGATGTATTTGAAATGTGAAATCGATCCATATTGAATTGTAGGTTACCAAGATCATAAACAATGTCGACTTATTGCCAAATGTAAGTAAATATAAGTTAAATATGTTAGTACTCTTAACAAAAGAAGTGCATATTGACAGGAATGTTAGTTGTTGATCCATAAAATATTAATTTTATTGAGATGTGGAATTTTATGAGTTGAGTGTTACACTGGATAGATTAAATGATGTTTATATTTGCGGTGAAGTAGAGAGATGATGGAAATACGAGGTAAGAAATGTGAATGTTATGAATAATATGTATTCGTGGATATACTAGTTGAGGAATTATGTTAAATATGACGACGTTTGAGGAAAGAATTTCACGTAAGGTTAGTTAATGTTAATTTATGTAACAATTATGGATCTAGGTTATATTTGACGCTAATAGCGACGTGAATTGATGGCAATTTGTTAGAAGACTTACAGGTTAATAACACCGAGTTACAAAATGAATATTTTTTCAAAGCTTTTAGTTTTGATGGGTGATTGTAATGTAGTTTTGCCTCCTGTTTATGAATCTGAAATCAAATTTTATGAATCATGTAAGGATTTTACAGAATTTTAAATTAAGTATTTACTTAATCTATAACATGCCTTACAGCGAAGTTTGGGAATTAAACACCAGTAAAGTAACTAAAAAAGAATCCAGAAAACAATTTATTATTTACCTTGTTTGTGAACATATAAAATTAAATTCTACAAATGGCTAGTCCAGGATACAATTTTCATTTCTCTTCCTTTTGCTGCGGAAGTGTGATCTTCGTGATCGTCTGACGTGTTGTAACTCCGGATTGTCCCTCTTCATAGACCAACAATAGTCAGCTAACATCACAGCATTCCACCTGCCCTGATAACATGTTTCTATCTCTTTCATGTCCTGGTGGAACCGCTTCCCATGTTCTTCACTAAAATCTCCTAAGTTTTCAGGGAAAAAGTCGAGGTGACTATGAAGGAAATGTAGCTTGACACTCATATTACAACCTAAATTTTTCATTCCCATCAACATATCTTCTACGATTTTCTTGTAATCCGGGTGCTTCCTGTTCCCCCAAAAAACCGTTTATCACGTTCTTGAAACCTATCCAAGCCAATCTTTCCTCAAAGGTCATCAACACCTCAAATTGTTCATCTGTCCTAAGGCTCCGTATCTGTGGTCCCACAAAGATTCCTTCTTTTAGTTTTGCATCAGACAGGAATGAAAATTTCTGACAGATGTACTTAAAACAGTCACCATCTTTATTCAATCCCTTTACGAACTGTTTCATGATCCCTAGTTTAATATGGTGAGGTGGCAGAATGATTTTTTCTCGTTTCACTAAACATGATATTATATTCTTGTCTCCTCGATCCATTGTTGTTCTAGATGGCCATTCCTTTCTAACCAAGTGTGCATCATGTCTACGGCTGTCCCACAGGCAGAGGAAACATGGATACTTTGTGTAACCTGACTGTTGTCCAAGAAGCATTCCTTTAACTTTTAGATCACCACATACAATCCATTCGTGCTCTGAATACTTAATTGCCATTAATAACATTGCAAGTGTTTCATTGTTTTCCTTCAAGACGTAAGAATACGTACAAGTAACGAACCATACTTATTGGTGATGTGTAACAGTACAGATTTGATATTGTTTACGGTTCCATCGATAAATAACCTCCATTCATTCTTGTTGTATGCAATTCCGTATTTTAATACTACTCCCTCAATGTTCTTACAGTAAACAAGAGGACCCTCTTCAGTGAAGTACTCACTAAATTCTTCTTCTCTTGTTCGGTACCAAGAAAATGTACCTGGAGCTAGCAGTCTTTTCTCCTTTAAACGAGAACCCATCATTTGTGACAACTACTTTGAGAGACCCAGATCTCTTACCATGTGGTACAGGTCTGATTGCTGATTTCAGGTTTGGATATGCAATGCTTTTAAAATACTTTTCTTGTTATGGCCTTCAACTTTTACCATACAAAAATAACAATCATCGGTGTGATTTGTTTGCTCTCTCCGCACCATCGGAATTCCAAAAGGTAACGACTTCTGCTTCCCCTGAGTCCATTTTCTTAACCCCGTAACACACGTATGACACGCTGTGCGGCACAAACCTTTTAAGTTGGTCGCCAAACTTGACACTGAAATATGCAAAGTAAGCTTTCATTATGAATGAGGTTATGTTCTCTCTTCTCGATTTCAAAATCAATGAGCCGCAAATGAAACAAAAGGAGTTGGGATTGTTTACACACTGTCGTCTTGAGGAATTCGCCATTTGTAGACTGAATTGCACTTGTAATATGTATTAAATAGCTATTTAGAGCACGTTTCCAAACTAAACTAAACCAGTTGCAGAGTTCCTCTGTAAACATAGACATCAGGCTATCGATTTTAAAGCAATTGATCGTTTTTGATTACTCTAATGTACATATTTTATTGATCAGTGCACATTGTTACGCGCAAATTTTTTTTAAAAATGAAAATTACGTAATTACATAAAAACTGTCGATGTTACAGGAAATCTGATACCATATTTGTAAACAGCTCTAAAAAGTGATCTAAATACACCCATTTTCATGTAAAGCCAAAATATGATGTTGTTCAAATAACCTATAGTTAAGAATATGATGGCATCTTCAAAGAGAATTTCACATGTTATTTAATATTTAAACTGATTTAAGCTGAGACAGCAGATTATTGATGGCAGATATGCTCTTAGTGTCTTCATAATGATATCTTATCGCTATTAACGAGTTAGGAAGTTTCATCTATGGTATTCCTTGAATACTTGCAACTAAATGATTGAATTTATGAAGTGATACGACCTAAATAAAACCTGTTTGCAAATTTGTTGAAGCTATATTGGAGAATTTTACATATTTCGTAGGGAATTTTTTGAATATGTCTAATCATGATTAATAATACTTTTTTAATTAATATATTATGATAAGCAGCCACTGAAAGCTACAGAGATGAAACATTACTTATTCTGCATATGTTTAATGATGAATTTACTCAAGAAAAGCAAAAATCTATGCGATCATTTTTCAGAAAGAAGCATTCTTGGATTCTTGAATATTAAAACTCAGTATCATGTAAAAACTTGATACCATGTCAGAACTTGATATGTTGATAGAACTTGGCAACATGTTAGGATTTAATATTTCATGAGAATTTGATAACTTTAAGATCTATTCCCAAAGAATTTCATTTCATTTTATTAATATATCATTCTTCCTCTGCGAACCATGTGACCTTGCCGCGGTGGGGAGGCTTGCGTGTCCCAATGATTCAGATAGCCGAGCCGCAGGTGCAACGATATCGGATGGGTATCTGTTGAGAGATCAGACTAACGAATGGTTCATCGAAAGGGGGGTAGCAGCCTTTCGGTAGTTGCAAGGGTGGCAGTCTAGATGATTGACTGATACGGCCTTGTAATAATACTCAACATGGCTTAGCTGTGTTGATACTGCTACACGGCTGAAAGCAACGGGAAGCTACAGCCGTAACTACCTCCAGAGGACATTCAGCTCTCTCTGTATGAATGATATACTGATGATGGCTTCCTCCCGGGTAAAATATTCCGGAGGTAAACTAGTCCCCCCATTCGGATCTCCGGGTGGGGACTACACGAGAGGGGGCGATCATCAGGAAGATGGATACTGACATTCTGCGAGTCGGAGCGTGGAATGTTAGAAGTTTGAATCGTTGTGGTAGGTTAGAGAATCTGAAAAGGGAGATGGATAGGCTAAAGTTAGATGTAGTTGGTATAAGTGAAGTACGTTGGCAGGAAGATCAGGATTTTTGGTCAGGCGACTATCGAATAATCAACACGAAATCAAACAGGGGAAATGCAGGAGTTGGTTTAATAATGAATAAGAAAATAGGGCAGCGGGTAACCTACTACGACCAGCATAGTGAAAGAATTATTGTCGTCAAGATAGACACCAAACCAACGCCCACCACAATAGTGCAGGTCTATATGCCTACTAGTTCAGCGGATGATGAAGAAATTGAAAGAATATATGAGGAGATCAAAGATTTAATACAATATGTAAAAGGTGATGAGAATCTAATTGTGTTAAGAATTGTAGTGTAGATACGGTATATTAGATAGCATCTTGACTGTTATATTCTTGTATATCTGTGTACGATAACCCTTTTGATACTTTAGCATTTAACCAAACAGTAGGTTTCAATTCTATTGAAGCATAGTAGGATAAAGTAGCACTAAATGAATAATTATCTGTTTGTAATCCTTGAGTAGTTCTTGCGAAATTCAAACTTCAGGGCTAATTGCAATTTTCATTTCTATTTGTGCTTAGTAATTACCTTTTGTAATTAGGATACGCCTGAATGTAATTTATCAATTATTGTAGTGTATTGTAGCAACTTATTAGAAATTGGAGTACTTATTCTATTATTTTGAGTAGTCTTGTAAATTTCAAACTTTAATTGTAATTTCCATTTCCGTTTATGCTTAGTAAAAACCTGTTGTAATTAGGATACGTCTGAACGTATTATAAAATTACGGTAGTGTATTATAGTATCTTTAGAAATGCGTGTGTTTATTCTATTACTGTTTAATATTTGTGTAGTAGAGTATCTGTGATATGTTGTAGTAATTAGGGTAGAACTAACTGAAGCTGAGAATTGTGTAATTCTTGTGTATTACTTTCGGTTTTCAATAATTAACAGCAATTTTCATTCTGTTAGGGTGATGTAGGAAAAAAATTTTTTTAAACTAAGTATTGTAGTGTAGTAGTAGCCTATATTAATTACCTTATTGTCGGGTGATCTTTGTGAAACATTCCAGACAACATAATTCTCTCTCCTTTCATTTTTAATTTGCACAGAATAAATTTTATTTTTCCTTTTCTTTTCATTATTCCGTAAAGAATGGCTAAGTAGTGCAAGTGTAAGAACTGTGGGTGTGGCCAGGCATTAAGGAGTATGAGGGAGGATTTGAGTTGTTGGGAGATAATTAGGAATCTCTCAGGACAGGAAGGGAAGTAGGCCTCCCTCAAAAAAATGTACAGGATATATTAGGAGTAAAAGAGGGATGGGAAGGAAAGGGGGGAATTGTGGAAGACATGTAATCTAATGTTTTAACACGTTCAGCACCTGCTTCTGAGCGGGACACTTGAATGCCTGGACCAGCCATTTTCATGCCCGGCCCTCTTGACGGGCATAACTTAACACATTCACGCCCGTATCCGAGTTATTGCCTATAGCGCGTGACCATGCTGTGGACCGTATCCGAGTTAGCCCGGATAAGCGCAACCTTGAACTCGAGCTGTTCCTACGCAGCTGGGATCTATTTTGGTCACAAATATGTGTGAGAGAGATGAAAGTAATACCCTTATGAATGTTTCTACTCACCGAAAGCCACATAGCCACGGCGATTCTCCCTCCCAATGCATTTTCTTTCTTTTGTTTCTGAAGGTAGCCTAGCGCTCGCACAACTAGCTGCGTAGTTGGTTTGTGATTGCACAAGCGTGTATAATCACGTTCTGAAGTATAACCACGGCGTGTAGGGACAATATAAATGATGCAAGTGATGCGAATTTACAAAGCACAGTTTTACGGCAGCTTGAAAATTATCTTGGCCAGGGGTATACAGTCTATATGGACAATTATTACGAATAGCGTTGAACTCGCGAAACAATTATGGGAACAAAACACTGGCGTATGTGGAACAATACGGTCGAATAGGGGTGTACCAAAAGATCTAAAGGAACACCAGGCAATTCTCAAACGGGGTAAAACGTGAACCCGACATACAAGTACAGTCACCTCTCTCCGAAATCTCAGCTCCATCTACGTCATCAGCTCCAAGTCAACGTCCTGCAATTTTGCCGCCAAAAAGAGCACCGGCCAAGGATCTATCATTTAGGTTATATGCGAAGAGAAAAAGAGTATATTCTCTTAAAGTTTCCACCATCAAATATAGACAAGTTCCACTGAAGAAGGTGCAAAGTGTGCTTCTAAAATAAAATTATTAGTGAAACACGCTATTTTTTGGATGTTTAGTGTTCCCATTCACCCAGGAAAGTCTGACATTAACTACCACACCCTACAGAGATACTAGAGGACTTCATTAAGGTATGTGGAAAATTTTGTTTCCACATCTCGTTCAGTTTAGAACTTATTGTGAAAAGAATTCGTTGTTTGCTCTGCCACTAACAGCTGGAATAGCTGGGCCAGCCCTTTAAATAACCGCTCAGATGATGGGCGTGAATGTGTTAATACAATTTACAATTACTCCTAAACGATAAATGTTAGAAAAATTATACTTTGTGCTTACCTCTAGTAAATATTTAGGGTGTGATATCTGGTGTCACAGGTTTCAAAATAAGTCTAATTTTATACAGCCTCTCTGTATTTTCGGCATAATGATTACTGTCACCGAAGTGAAGAAATGAAAGAATATGAAGGAAGCGTATTCGGAACATTGTATTAGAAAATATAGGAGTATGAAAAACAGGGTCTTAGGTCCAGTATATTTTTATATCAGAATTTTGGACTAATCGGTTTCCACGATTGCACGATCAAATTCCTTGTGAAAGGCCGGGGTAACGCACTTATCACTTGACTCGCATATAGATTGGTCTGCTCACACACACTGATAAAAAAACTTCATTCACGAAAATACTCACGTAACTCAAAATATCCTGCTTATTTTCTATTTGAACGTTTATAGCTGAATTCTCTGTAAATGGTGGAACGGGTGGACAATAACCAGGATGATATGTATCAGGCACTTCACTTTTCTCTATAGGCCTATCGGATTCAGGAATCAAAATTTCCTCGTCACTCCCACTTTCACTATCTGAGTCTATTTCAGGAATAAGTTCATCACCAGAATAATCATTGTGAACAATATCTAATAATTAATCTTCCGTAAGGAACTTCGTTTTATAAGCCTTCATACTACACTCGGTAAAAACGACACGCACTGCATTGGAATCTCAAGCACCATCTTGCCGCGCGACGAAGTGCTGAGATATTCCCGCTAAAACAGCTAAGATAAACATGAGCCCACTCAACGCGAGGGTTATCTCAAAAAGGTCAACCAACTTCCTGCTACAACCAGTAATGCAGACTAAGGTGTAAGAATGCATAGATGACGAATATAAACAGCATTGCTTCGTGCGGAACATTAAACGTCTTACGCCGCCCACAGCATAGGAGCAAGCTTAAACGTCTTACGACGTCCACGGTCCGCAATGAGTTAAGGGGAAAGAGATTGCACGCAAACGGCTCTATTCAGAATCAGAATGCAGGACAGGAGCCTGGGAGAAATCCGTACAAGTCACTACAAGTAAGACAACCGAGGGAAGATCAGGAACAGGAAATAGTTGGTGAGAAGTGTGGTGGAACTTGCAGGAAGGAAAAAGGTAGGAATGGGAAATGTGGAGTAGTGGATAGAAAAGACAGGTGGAACAGGGTCAGATTTTTCGCCAGGGTGTCTATTTCAAGTGTTTACATTGCACAAAAAGAATTATCCACCACCGGTCGTGTTACTGTCCATTAAAAAGAGACCACGTGTGAGAAGTGTTTTAGACGTGGAGTGTGACGAACTTGTATTTAATTTAGGAGAAGATTCTAGTGATGCAAGAGACAACGATTCTTCCTATCTACAGGAAATTGAGCCTATTGCAAGTTCAGATTAATGAAAAACCTGTCAGTAAAGTAGGCCTACTTGTTAATTATCATGGAAAATGCATTTTATAGCAGTGATAATGTATTTTTTTCATCTCAGGCAAAGCGGCTATATCCGTAAATTTACATGTTTATATTTGCATCAAGACCATGTGGACCTCGCGGAGTGATACGAAATGTTTGTTTATGCCTATGTTTCTCTTTCGATGTAAGGAATTTTAGTTCATTTCATTTTTTTTTTCCAAAATGAGCCTTCCTAAAATGAAGGTGCGGGAATTATTCGACGGCGGGAATTATTCGGGTAAATACGGTAATAACTCCTTTGATAGAAGGCAGTTTGGGTTTAGGAAAGGTTATTCCACTGATGCTCAACTTGTAGGATTCCAGCAAGATATAGCAGATATCCTGGATTCGGGAGGTCGAATCGCGATTGACCTATCTAAGGTATTTGATAGGGTAGATCATAAGAGACTACTGCAAAAATGAGTGCAACTGGATTTGACAAAAGTGTGACCGATTTCGTGGCTAAGTTTCTAGAAAATACAACTCTGACAACTAGAGTACGCGAAGCTTTATCTGTCCCTGTAATAATTAAGAGAGGAATTCCTCAAGGCAGTATTATTGGACCTCTTATATTTTCTTATATATACATACATACAGTGGAACCTCGATTCTCCGTTTTTCGAGGGACCATGAAAATAAAACGTACAATGCGGGAAAACAGAAAATCCGGGAATGAATGAATGAAAACCATCAACAATTTGGCTAAACATCACAAAAATGAAATGTGTACAATTATAATGTTACAAAAATTCCTAAACCAAACAAAACTACAACCCCCATCGGACTTAGCCTGCCGAGCGACCACTGCTCAGCCCGAAGACCTGCAGATTACGAGGCGACGCATGGTCAGTGTGACGAATCCCCTCGGCCGATATTCCTAGCTCTCTAGATTGGGGTCGCCATCTCACCATTAGCACCTCAATTACAGGTAATCACGAAGGCTGAGTAGACCTGGAACCAGACTTATATCCAGGTAAAACTGCCTGACCTGGTCGGAATCGAACCCGGGCCCTCTGGATGAGAGGCAGGTATGTTAGACCGCGAAACCGCATTAATTACCGGTACGCGAGTTCAAAATGTCGATAGTTTATATTCAATTTTACAGGGGAATCTTCGTCAGATTCCCGTGAAAACTTCTTTCAGTTCAGCAACTTTGATTAGCCAAACTCTTTGAAAAATCTATTAACGCCAAGCCAAACGACAATCGACCATAAGTAGTTTTTAGTTCTCTCATTTAATAATATAAAGCACATTAGATACAAAAGCGTCCAACATGATGGCGAAATCCCTTCTTTTCTTTATCTTTCATTTTAATTTGGTCTCCGGTGTACTGTTGGTAGTCAGTTTCTGGAAATCTTGTACCGTTACCGCGTAAATTAGGCCTACATCAACTTTTAAAGGTTATGTTTAACTCGAAAACATAGTTTCGAAAGTATCAATTCTCAAAAGTTCTCGAATGCATTATATTCAATTCTGCCCGTCACTAATCCAATCAAATTGGAAAGATAAAAGAAATATCATCAAAACTTCAGAAATTACGGTTATTCTTGACCTGGAGGTCATCTGGAAAGCGCGCTTGCTGCACGTCACTACGAGTTGGAAATCATTCAAACCATTTAAATCTACCGGTAACGGGCGCAAATAAAACGACTGCAGCTTTTGGTATTTTAACATAAAACATAAAATTCCCAGTCTTACATTACGACCTAAACAGTAATAGGCAATCCCAAGACCTCCCATGGCTTTCTTTTTTAATGTAAGGTGCAACATCTGTTCTGGTCCCGCTAACAAAATCGCGTACGATTAAGGAGCAGTTTCGATTTCTGCCTGCTCGGTAGTACGATCAAAAAAATTTTAAAATATAAACATCTAACCACGGACATAATGTGGACATTTTATAAGTGCGAACATTTGACGAAACTAGTTCCGTCTTCAAGCAGAGCTGTCTAAATGCGCCGTGTCTCCTTAAAATTGTTATGGCCACTCTCTGCTCTTTGATTTTCCGAGATTCTCTAAACATTACCTCCGAATGCAATGCTAAGATGGTCCGTTATGCAAGTTCACCGCCTATCGCTTTTCCAGTACCGATACATTACTTGCTCTAATTATCGCGATGACGGGGCATAAACGCCAAGATCCATACGTATGCCATAGCCATCCTTTCGTGCGATACGCGGGACCACATAATTTGAACGCATATTCGGGGAAAACTTAGTTTCCGGGAACGGATAATCGAGGTTTCACTGTATATCAATGATGTGTAAAGAAGTGAAATCAGAGATAAGGCCATTTGCAGATGTAATTCTGTACAGAGTCCGGCTCTATGGCTAAATGGATAGCGTGGTGGCCTTTGGTCACAGGGGTCCCGGGTTTGATTCCCAGCAGGGTCGGGAAATTTAACCATCGTTTGTTAATTTCGCTAGCACAGGGGCCAGATGTATGTGTTGTTTTCATCATCATTTCATCCTCATCTCGACGCGCAGGTCGCCTACTGGCGTCAAATCAGAAGACCTGCACCTGATGAGCTTGGACTCCAAAGCCAGACACAAACTAGGAGCGACAAATCAGCTGAGAAGGGTCTGCGCCTCGACATCCAGAAAACCGAATACCTAGAATGTGGCCCCGAAACTTGTGGGACCATAAGGATCAATAATCAAGACTTGCAAAAAACCATAGATTATAAATACCCAGGGTCAGTTGTCACTTCGAACTGTGATGCCACTTTTGATACCCGAGAGCGGGTAAATGCAGCTTGGCTGAAGTGGAGACAAGTCACCTAAGTCCTCTGTAATGAAAAGATGCCTTACAATCCAAAGGCAAAAGTTTACAAGATTGTGGTACGCCCCGCAGCTATTTACAGGGCAGAATGTCGTCCATGACAAAACAGCGTGAGCAGACTCTTCATACAATGGAAAGAAGATGCTTCGATGGACTCGTGGACTGAATCAATACGACCACATAAAATATGCAGATGTCTGACGAAGATTTGGCATCGCTCCAATTGTGGAGAAAGTGACGGAAGCACGGCTCAGTTGCTAAAACAGCTCTCCAAGTTGATCCGGGAGGAATTACAACCACGTGGAAGGACTTTAAAGCGGTGGACTGACAATATCAAGGCCGAAATGCATGACGTTAGTTCAAAACTTGAAGATGTCAAGCAATAGGAAGAAATGGATGAGTTGTAGCAAAACCCACATTTTGGGATAAACTCTATGATAGAGAGAAAGATTTACGAAAAGTCTTTTACTTAAAAAGATCTGGCCGTCAATCCTGGAAGACCCAATAACTGACTGGAGCCGGTTATTACTTTCACTGTCGAGAGTTACAAGAGTGCACCTTCTTTTCTTACCTTTAAAAGACGTCATTTGAAGGAAAGCAGCCTTAAATGAGTTAACACCAAAAAAGACCAGATTCCATGCATGGTCACACGAGTAGCTAGGGATATATTCAGTCAGCACTCAGCAGAGCCCCAAATGCCAAGGTAAGCGTGTCCGCAGTTTGCTACATCTCCATTTGGTATCTGGAGCAGGCTGCTAGCAACTACTCTCCCAGTAACCATGTATCACCTTGCCACAACCCAAAACTTGCAATTGGGGGAGCGTTAAACCTCCATACAAACTTACACTACCCGAGGCAGAGAGGATAGCTAAACAGCAAGAGAAATGAAATTTACAGATAAGATAGGAAGGTAGAAATAGAAATGAAGAAATAAGACCAAGGACACCTCGCAGGCAACTCTCACACTTTGTTAGCCTGGCTCTACACCAAGGCCATTCCAGAACGGATAAACCTGAGCTGGCATAACCCTCAGGATCAACAAGCCCACACGCCCCTCCCACACAGACCTCAAGATCATGATGTTCCTAGAGGGGGTATAGGAAAAGGAATTGCACACATCGAAACCTACTTTCAACCTATTAGGTCGTGTTACGTACATTTAGTACGTGTTGAAGAGATGTTAAGTACAGAACAAAAATGGCCAACCAGACACTAGTGGGATCCGAACCCACTGGTGTCTGGTTGGCCATTCGATTACAATACGGTCGTGAAAATTCAATTGAATTGCACACATATTTATATAGGGAAAATAGATGGCCATTAAAAGGCATAAAAATTACATTGGTGATTTTTAATGAAGAAATGAACAAAATGCCATCTGGTTAAAAATTATCTTGAATAAAAGTACCAGGAGTACATAATAACGACAAATAGAGAAAAAACTACCCTAGCAAAATCAGAACTCTCACCTCCTGCTCCTTTGCTAAGGCTGTTCTATGAAACTACTCTGTAGCATTCTCCTTTTCCCTATGAATACACAGAGGATTGAAAGTGGTTTCAAACAGACACATGCTCACTTACCTTGTCAGGATGGTTAATATTTTGTTCCTTCCATTTATTGAACTGCTCTTCCCATTGTTTGAACTGGACATCAAAGGCTTTCTCTGCTTCAGAAAGTTCATCTGGATTGTCCTACAAAAGAAAGAGAAAAACATAATCTTATGCTAATAGTAATTACGGTAGCAGTAATGGTTTTAATGGGATATATATGAGAAAAGTGTCCTCTCTACAAACATTAGAACTGCCAGAGCAGTTTGACCGCTTCACATTTCCCAAACTATATTTTAACTGCTATTTTTATTGTGGGATACTGAGCTGCAAGGACTTTTCCTAATTATTGATCAGACCTAAGATATTATCATTACAAATATTATCATGAATAGACCTAAGACAATTAACCATTATGGTTAAAATAATTAACTGAATCTCTTGTCGCTAAGGGTTTTATCTTTTGGTGAAATAAAACTGTTGATTTTGGTGTCAAACCCAACATTATTTCAGTAGGTATTTTGTGAAATGAATTGTCATACTGATCGATGTTCCTGGTGATATCTTCCTTATAGTAAGTAATAAATTCAACCAATTTTGTGATAAGGGGTTTTAGAGAGTACTCTTATAACGTATCCCTGTTATTAAATCTTAGAACACCGAGCTTGATAACTGCAGTCACCTAAGTGTGGCCAGTATCCAGTATTCGGGAGATAGTGAATGGTATGAATAAAACCTGAGTTCTAACTTAAAGTATATACTCATGAGTATGAGCACTTAGGAGTATATTCTCAGCCAAAGTAGTACGTACTCCATTTGGTAAGAATAAGAAGGTTCTCCTTCCATGTAGTAGGTACTCAAGCGCACCGCCATGTGGATCATTTGAAATTCAGTAGGTACTCACGCTATGCAAGTTTGTCATCATACATAATCTCAACTAATGAGATTCCATTTCCGTACCATCTGCATGCACACCAAGTTGTATTTTACTCATAGCAATGGCAAATATTCTGCCAATAACATTTTTCGGGAATATTCTTTTCTGTACTTAAGGTCAGACGCTCCAGAGCCCGTTTAAAACAAATTATAAGAGAAGGTAGAAAAGTGTGCGATAACGTGAAAGATAAATACGAAAACGCGTGTGTGTGATAAAAAATGCAATTTTAAAGCATGTAGTCTACGGTACGGTACGTTAAGAGTTTCATACTGTTTTCTCATTAGCATAATATCCAAAGCTTTGAAGTCATTTAAACTAAAATACAAGCCATACGTGGGCAGAATGTAGAAACACGCACGATGACACAAATGATAAATAACACTAAAATTAGAGTGAAAAAAATCTGTGGCTTTAACCACACGTGAATGTTAATACTTTCATTACCGGTACCTTTCTTCTTGTAGGCTATACTTATCATAATTTTAATAAATCTCGGAAGGAAATGCCTGAGGTTTTGAGATTAGGCCTAACTCAAACCAAATTACAAGTAATGTGCAGGAGGAACGAAAGAATAAATAAATTATATTTATTATTTGTTTTCCATAGCACCGACATAATAGGTCTTTTGGCGAACATGGGATAGCATACCTGTCAACTCTTAGAAACCAAAATTAGGAAATTTTTTAATTCTTGGATATCACCACATATATTCCACTACAGTCTGGGTAAAAAAAAAGGTCAGGATAAAAGGCATACATATCTACAGTTACAATGCGAATTGACCATTAAATTTAAAATGTTAAACTAAGAAAACATGAAAATGGTTACAAGAAAAATGTACCAAATCATTCTCATTCATGACACACATGAATAATCATATTGTCACACCGACACATGCAACAAAATGCATAATACCATATTTTCTCGCGTAATTAGCACACTTTTTTGACGAAAAATACAGGAGAAAACTTCGGATGTGTAAATTATTCAAGGAATTCAGAAATTTACAAATTATCAACAATTCATTTACATTTAAAAGATACATCAAATATAATATAAACACAACTGGTTCAACTCACTTGCGGTTATCGTTATTTGGCGTTAAATTCCGACGTAAGATTTTTTTAGATTTTCTTCTGAAAAGTAAAATAGGGTACATCAGGCAAGTTATACACGTGGGTTTGAAGTACCGACACTGGAAAATATTCTTACCATCATGAGCTGACAATACGACCTGAAGTGAAATAAACATGAACTAAGAAACGTACAATTCATGTAATGTCATATCAATGACATACCGGCAAAAAAAGAAAACTTTCCAACACGAGAAGGGCCAGGCATCGAAGGAGGGACCCTGCTACATTACCCCAAACCGTTCGTATCCAATCTTGTACGAGTGACGTGTCCATCCTTTTTCTTGAATACGAACGTAGGTCACTCGCGGAAATTTTGCTTTAGACATTGTTTTTCGTTTTAGAACAATGTGAAGTGCAGGCTTTCTCCCATCAGCAGTTACAGCAAGCATTACAGTACATCGTTTTTTTGCTTCCGGTAGAGTGTACAATAAAACTTTGTTCCTTTCCAACCGATTGTTCCGACTTTGTGGCATATGGAAACTGACTGGCATCTGACCTGCGGTTCCTATAAGGGAGATCAAATATTCCTTCACTCTATGCTTCTCAATCACAAAGCGATGAAAATGGTTGAAACCATTAGTCATTTTTTGGCATAATGTTGTTCGTCATCGAAGGTAAAGTCCACTTCCCTTCATAAAATTAACCAAGCCTCGGCTAACCTACAAATCACAGACACCGATTCCACATACAGCGGCTATTTATCATTCCTTAAAATGCGGCATTTCGTGAGAAACGACTTATCCAACGTTGCGTAACAAAATCATGTACTGTGTTTAAGCAGATCCTCTTCTACATGCGGAAACTTGCCGTATGTTGGTCCGTGAAATGCTTTGCGAGACTTGTTGGCTGCTTGAAGTGCACTTCTGTTACCACGGTAATGCACGTTTCATTTGGACACTGAATACTTGCTGCCCGCTGCCCTATTCCCGTATGTTTCGGTGTAACTGATCACTGCGAGTTTGTATGATGCAATACTACTCGAATACTGTGGACTGATAAACAATTTTGAGATCACAGAATGTCCCGTACCCGAAATACTCGTAAATCTAGTGCAGTGGGATTTCCTGCCGGCTAATAACAGCACGTTGCCCTGTATTTGGAATGCCCATTTTCGCAATAGGAAGCCAGTAGTTGACATCTTTATTTCGAAAAGCATGCGGAGCTGCGTGATGGATGTCCGAAGTTGTGGGCGCGTCAAATACAAGAACATTTCTTTTTCTCCAATTTGGACCCAAAAATATTGGTATACGTAAATTATGCAAGTGCGTTAATTACGCGAGAAAATAGGTAGTTTCCCTTATCAGACGGTAACATGAACGGAAATTTATAGATATCTCTGAATACTTGGAGATAACGTTTGTTATATTTTTTGGCCATAACGAGAAAAGAAAATACCAGAAACTGTCACCCATACAACCCCCTTAAAAACATTCAACTCATTAAAATTATGTACTTAAATACGCGAAACTACCACATACAAAACAATTCAATATGTACCATTACATCATACGACATCGACAGCGGGGGGACATAGAAATGAAAGAAAAACCACGTGGCCGACAACTCTGACGAAACTACCCACAGAAATTATGTTAATAGCACGCGAAAAACACAATAAAAACTCATTCTTTCATCCCGATTAACTGAGTCGCTAGCGCACGCTAGCCTCTCTTGCTTGCAGGACGATTGCCGCCCCGAATCCCCAGCTGTATAAAGTGCACACGCAGCTATGGTGAGCGGGAAACACGATACACGAAGGCAATGGACAAAACACTTACGAAATAAAGCATCAAATAAATACGCTTGAAAATGAGGTTTCGTAAATTGCACAAGCACATAAGAATTTATCCTTCGTCGTAAGGGAAGAGTATTGGCCGTACTAAAGGTTATATTGGACAAAAATGGGAAGAAGTAAAAATAAATTGGCAAATGAGTTAAAAACCGGAAAGTTTCCGGATAAATCGGAAGGGTTGGCAGGTATGGGATAGGAAAGTGGCCTTAATCAAGGTACAGCCCCAGGATTAACCAAACGAGAAAATAAGCCACAGAAAACCATCTACTGAGATGCCGACAGTTGGGATCGAACCCCTATATCCTGAATCCAGGATTTAACTAATATGTCACCCAAACCACGTAGCAAAATCACTCGATAGATAAATAGATCTAATGTGAAAGGGAGAGTAAAAAAATTTGTATCTTATGTATAGGTCTATATACTGAATGTTCCAAATGAAATATCTGCCTGGCATTCTGGATGACCATAAAGATTCCAGAAGGAAAATACATTTATTACCTTTCTTGTTTACGGACTCACCACCCCAATATCTAGACCTAACGAGTGCAGCCAAGAGCAGCCGTTGCTGCTGGATAATTATACTTTCTCCCGCTCTGGTTGGGTAAGTTTTGTATTATTTTGAGGAAATGCAATTCACACTGCAGCTTTAGTCACAAAGTACCGTTCATAACCTCAATAAGTAGTTTATTCAGTTTTTGTTGGGTATCAAGTCCTCTATGCTACAATGAAATCGAGGGTGACCTTATAGTTAAATGCATTTTTAAGACTATTTTCTAATTAGCACTTCTCGTTTTTCTTGTTCAAATAAATTCAATTTTTAAAAATGATACTGACTTAAGATTCTTAGAAGTCACATGCCCAGGCCCCTCCTGGACACAGTTCAAACATTACAAATAAACTCAGCCATTTACATAATACTTTAAAGAGCAATAAATCAGTAAAAGCTCATACTTTAGACACATATCAGCCCTACAGACTAAGACTAAGATTATACTCATCAATCTGAGAATGCACTCTTAGTCATACAACAAATGAGAATCTACCATCAGGCTGTTATAATTGTGAGTTTATACTATACCACCTCCATGAAATGAGTATATACGCAGTTAGCGAGTACATTCTCATTACAATAGAGTAAATTAATGTATTATTTGGGTCCAACTTTTCGATACATAATGTAAATAGTTTAAATTACATAAATGATTAGGGACTAGTTTCGACCTAGAACTAGGTCGTCGTCAGACAAAAGAAAAATTAAAACACAAAATATCGAAGAAATTAAACAATGTAAAGACACGTAAGGTTTCGTAAAAGTACATACCATGCGAGATATTGTGCAGCACTATGTTAAAAAATAACTCTCTGAAAGAGGTTCATAAGAAGTTCAGTGCATATTAAAAAGATGTTATAGAAAGGAATCCTTGAGATGCTGGAATATGCTGGCTCCTTTGAGATATTGGTATCCAATTGAAGAACCACTGAGCCGAAGTCACGTCGTTTATTTACAATTAAAGACCAGTGCGCCGTGTAGCATTAAAAAGTTGATAGGGATGGAAATTATTCAGTTGTTGGTCAAGGAATTCATGCTGGCTTCTTAAATTTGCTCCTGTATAATCGAAGAACAACTGAGATGAAGTTACATCGTCTTTTAAGATATTCATAGAAGTAAAAACACATGGATGCTGGATAGGCTTGTTTCATTTAATTACATTCTCATTAACTTGATTTTTATGAAGTGGAGTATATACTCAGACACGTTGAGTATATACTAAATACTCATGTTTATTCATACCACCCAGTGGGTTCAAAACCCACTGCCTGCAGCCCTAAAGATGATTTTCCGTGGTTTTCCATTTTCACACCAGACGAATGATGGGGCTGTACCTTAAGGCTACGGACACTTCCTTCCCACTCCTAGGCCTTTCTTAAGACACTGTCGCTATAAGACCTATATGTGTCGGTGCGACGTAAAACATGAAAAAACTTAGAACAACTAAGTGCACAAAATGTTATACAAATAAATATATAAATCACCGAAACCTCGAAATGAAGTTAGGTGATCTGCCCTGTAATATGAATTTATACAAAGCCTAAGGTTTGTGGTTTTTTTTTTTTTTTTTTTTACGTGTTGAATTACTTGTCTCCAAATTACAAATTAAGCATGGTTTCCACATTATCATGATGCAAAGTTGTGCGAGTCAGAGAGTATCGCTCACCACATTAGAAGTCAGAAAACTATAAGGCTTGCGAACACTTGGATGCAAATTTACTGTGATCTTCTATAAAACCTCCTAAAACTTCACTAGTCTTCCTTCTCTTCACCAGATGCGCTTTCACTGCATTTTGCATGGTCATCAAGCCCTGGAAGATGTTCATGGATATGCTAGTACTCCCCAGTTGGGGATGAGGTAGTTCAGACAGTTAACATGCAGGCTATCTGAGCCCAAGTCGGCAGCTTCGATCCTGGCTCAGTCTGGTGCCCCATGTCACCATTATTACAGACACGTGAAAACTCCTGCGGGACAACATTCCGGCATCTCCGAAAACCATAAAAGTAGTTAGTGGTATGTAAAAACAATATTATTACTACTCAACCAGACTGTGTATTTACAATAAGCCTGCTAATACAGTCATATTTTTCAATACAGACAGTATTTATCTTACATTTTATATTCATCCACTTCCTTATGCCAGGATTATCCACTTTTTTCTGGAGGAATGTTGGCTTGCATGAATGCTTCTGTTGAGTTTATTACAAATTGTCCCCTGTCAGTTTTCAACTTCTTTGCAATGTGTAGAGTATCACCGATTGTAATTTACCACTGAAAATGTTAATTTGCTTCATTCTTCTTCATTTTGTGCATTTCTGATTCCATGCAGTATTTATCTCACACTTTTTTTCGTTTCCACTTAATGGGAACATTACAGTATGTACACATTATAATCTTTCGTGTAGCATCAAATAATTACAATTCCCTGTTCGAAAAAACTGTTGCGACTGTAGTTTTCAGCCTTTTTATATTTATATGCTGGACATTTGCCGTTAAAGTTGAAAATTTTCGTCGAGAAAAAGAAATTTGCAGTTCTAACTTTTCGAAATAAGCATTCTTATCAACTGGCAAAAATTTTCAGGAAAAAGAACACCAATGTCACATATAAAATGGATAATAATACTAATAAGATAACTTTCAATTCAGAAAAGACAGAATAAATGTATATTTAATAAATCAGGAATTTACAAATTAACATGCCAAACATGTAAACAAGGATACATAGGACAGTCTGGTAGAAGTTTGGCTATAAGGTACAAAGAACATGTTAATGCAGTTAAACATAAAAGATATTCGGCAATGGGAGAACATATGATTGAAATGAATCATAAATTTACAAACATTTCCAATGACATGTATTACATTCGGCCAAAAAGGGAAAATTAATGTTTTGGAAAATTTAGAAATTTACCTTACACAAAAAAATAATTTTGAATCAAATTTAAATGAGAGAAGTGCAGAAGATAACCCACTGTACAGACTAGCATATGATCATTTAAGGAGCAAAAAGAAGAAAAGAAAAACTTGAAGATCCTAAATTTATATAGTTTTCTCATTCAGTTCAACCAAAATTTTATGTATTGATCATTTTTATAATAATTCTTTTTACTCTTTGGTATGGTGTATTAGGACAATACTTCTTTAAATTGTAAAACAAGAGATTGTGTGATAATGTTTTGTTCTTTGAACTGACCACTGAGGAAGGGAATGGTTGAGATTTCCCGAAACATGTTTGGTTTAATAAATAGTTTAATTTTCATTTTATGAGTGTATTGATCAAGGCGGATTCAAATAAACTATTATAAATAGTTACATTATACATTCAGACTAGTCAATACGGACCAAACACAATATTAACCTATCATGGTTAAGTTTATTTAAAGTTAGTGGTGGAACAATATCGTGAACACTTCAATAAGCCACCACCTTGCAACACAGTTATGCTATCTATTGTTAAAAAATTTCGTCGTACAGGTAGTGTATTGTCTCAACGCAAGGGAAGGTCTGGTAGGCCATAACTGTGTCCACAAATGAAAATCATGGACGTGTCCTCAATCAGGTGCTGCAGTCTCCAAAGCAAAGTCTTCGGTGAACAGCACTGAAATTAAACATCAGCCCTATGCCACTAAGATGATTATTTAAAGACACAGGTGGATTTCCGTAATGAATACAGGTTGGGCAACGATTGGCGGAGCACGATAGGCACGTCAGGGTGGAATATCGTGCACGATTTTTGGCCATGGTGTACGAGGATCCGGATTTCTTTTTCAACGTGTGGTTCTCCGACGAAAGTCACATTCACTTGGACGGTTTTATCAATAGCCAAACAACTTGCTTTCTTGGTTTCGAGAGGCCAGACACTATAGTCTAGAAAACTACATAGTGTGCGTATGACGATTTGGTGCGCAGTGTCAGGAAATGGTGTGCTAGGTCCATATTTCATAGAGAATGATGATGGTGCATCTCTTACTGTTAACCAGAAGTGCTATAGGAACATGGTGATCAGGCCATTTATTCAGGATCTAAGAAGGTTTTGTCGTGCCAGGAACATGCAGATGAATAGACAGTGGTTCCAACAAAATGGGGCGACTTGCCACACCGCTGGACAGACTATCGTTATGCTGCAAGAAAACTTTCCAGGATTAGTAATTCCCGCGGGGCTGAGTTCCCCTACCCATCACATTCCCCCGATCTCACACCACCTGATGCTTACGTGTGGGGAATGTTAAAGGAGAAAATTTTCTAATGTCCAGACTCACCCAAAACTGTGCCTGCATTACGCTAGAAGATCGTCTCATTCTTCGAGACTCTGCAGCAACCTAGGCTCCAGAATATGTTGGAAAATCTGCATGATCATTATGAACACTGCCTACAGCTCAATGGAGCACATTTTGAATATTTACACTATCATCTTGATAAGTAAGGTAATGACAATAAGACTAACAATTTCCAGTACTGCATATTTTGGCGCAGACTGTAAATCTATATTTAAAAATTGCTGCGCTATTATGATAATTAAAACTCATTTCTGTGTAGAAGGAAGCGTGCTCTTTCCAATAAGTTATCACTATCATTGCTTCCCGTAGCACTGAAAAAATTTCTAAACCGATCAATAATCCTGGATTGTAGCAATTTAAATATGGCTGTCTCTAACGTGTTAAAATTCTCTAATATTTATTTCTATTCATTTTGGTTATGATGAGACATTAAGGCAATGTATCGGTGTAATTTGGTGAAAATTGTGAAAAAAATCCATTTTTAGTTTTTTACGTTCTCATGATGTTTATACCTTGTACTTTCTTTCTGAGCTTTGTTTTATTTAAATATCAGCCATTTAAAGCCCTTAGCGGCCATTTAAATGACCCGGCGCAAGTGGGCGTTGCCGCCCATCGACACTATTCTCATGAATATCTTTTGTTTTTCGAAGATTTTGAATTGAGCGTGCGGGTTGAATGTAAGAAATGTTGTTGCTGTGGGTCTTTATGTTGGCTATTCTGATAGACTATCGATATATCAAGTGTAATTGGCACTTGTAATGGAGCTTGTCCATGTGTTGAATGTAAACAAAGAGTTGTGATCTCACGTTTTGTGTTTATCATTCGTGTTTTAGGCCTACTCTGCTTTTCTGCAATTTCTTAAATGTTACATTTGTAATAAGTGTATTATAAATGATCCATAAACAATAACAGTATCTACTTAGTGAAAGCAGGTTAGTTTTTGAGGTTAGGATTTGTGAGGTTGTGTTATTATCAGTGTACATAATGGGCAGAAGAATTGCGACTTGTCATCGCCGGAAGAAACGACCTAGTAAAGTGTTGGATAAAGTGAAAAAATGCCATTCTAACAGGAATAAGAATGTAAGTACTAGTTTACAAGATCAAGTAGGGGAAGTTAAAATTCCCACACCAAATATTGTGCCCGGGGAATGCATAATGTAATTTGGGCTAAGTATCTGAAGGAAGGGTTTATGTCAAATAAAGAACTGGAGATTGCTGTAACATCAGCAATTGCTGAATTCAACATGGGTGGTGAAGCAAGTGAGAAACTAAAAGCTAGTGTTAGGGGTGTTAAAGTTAGCACCTCAGGACAGAAAATTAGTGTAATGAGGGACAAGTGTAGAACTGACCACAGTGGAGTGTCTGGGTGACAAGGGTTCAAAACAGGCCGAAGGAAACTAAAACTCTCAAAACTGCTAGTGAGGCCAGGAAGAAGGCAGCAGAGGGTCCAACATATGGTGCTGGGGAGTTTTAAGTCAACTAGATTCAGGTACTGGACTAATGTTCATCTCTAAAATTTCAATCTCTTTTTCCTCTGAATTTATTTTCCAGCACTTTTCAAGATTCAAAATGCTCCTCCTGCCACAGTTTTCAATCAATCTACTTGAAACTTTTAGGATAGTTTCAGACACAACATAAACTGATGTGCAAATTTTAAAATACGTGCAATAGTTCAGTGGCAATCTAGTTTTTTCTCATCATGATCATCATAAAATATATTTAAAAAGTTAAGCCTATGTGAAATAATTTGTTCCTTTTAGTGTAATTAAAATTTCTCAAAACCCACACATCACTTCTTTTATATTGGTCTTTTAAAACCAAGATTAAATTTTACGCCAGATCTGTTGAGCCGTTCGGAATGAGGAGCATTTTATAAATACATCGAAAATTTAAAAAGATATTGATAAAATTATGAATATCTCAAAAACTGTTATTGATAGAAACTTTAAACTTTGTACGCTGTATCATGCCGATACTAACATTAAATGATCAAAATTCTAAGGTGATAGGATGAAAACTGTAGATTTTAGGATTTTCACAGATGCATTGCCTTAAGAACCTATGAAAAAGATGTCCGAAATTTGCTAAGGAAGATTCAAGGCAGAAGAGGAATTTAGAGCGTGAGCACTTAACGTTAACACGTTGAGTGCCATGCGACCCCATTTGGGTACGTGAGAGTAGTCAAGTTTTTGAACTTCACGTCCCCATATGGGGTCGTGCATTCGTTCTAACTCGAAAACTGTGCGAACCCATTTGGGTGCGCAGTAAGTATGTGTTTCGAAGCTGTATAAAGTCTCTTCCTGCCATCTGCTTGTCGTCTATTTAAGTATGTGCATAGTCCACCTTCCATTCCTCAATTCCTGTTTTGGCGCGACCCCATATGGGTACGTCAAAGTGCTTTGTAGGGTGACAAAGTCATTGTCTTTCTCGCGCACGGATTGTTTATGTAAGTGTGCAGAACTGTGAGTTTCCTTTCCTTTTTTAAGTCGTTACGAGTAAATCGAACACTAAAAGATTTAGTGCAGATAGTCTGGATGATATATCTAACAATTCGGACAATGATGATGTAGACAAAGTATATAGTTACAGTGATTTTGAACCCAGTACAAAGCAAATAGCGATCTTGCACGTTCATCCACATTGATGTTAGTGTCTTCAGCATACGTATCCCCACTGTAATCCGCGTTTCTAAGCCAGCTGTTGCAAAAATTATGACCGTCTTCAACGATATAGTCACTAGCTTCCCATGTTGCACAATCATCGCCGCTAGGTTCTCTTACTCAAATTAAAATTTATACAAACTAAATTATATACTTGTTCTGTATTACTTAACTACTAATTCTTCTTATAATATTATTCTGTTACATCCTAATTTACCAAATTCACATGATTTTCATTACTTTATATAACTATACTCTATACGAAAATTTCCTAACCTAAAATCGGAAGATCGTCATTTACAAACATTTCTTCATGTAAAATCGGGGATCGTACATGTTTACGGCTCCAGTGTGAACAAGCTAACACATCTCTCAAAATCAACAGCAATTAATGCGTCCCTGCAAAGGAAAAGGTAAATATTACCCAGGTTCGTGTCAGTAACTACTGTATAAGTACGACCCCATATGAGGACGCGTGTACGTGTACAGTTCGTAATGACCAATACAACCCCATATGGGGTCGCAATATTTTACGTAATATACATAATAATTATTTAACTTAATATATCATAAATACATCCTCATTTCAGCGATCATTTGCTTGGTTAAGCCTGTGAACGTTTTGCCACCAGGGAGTAACTCGATGTTATTAGCTCACAGCACTGGACGGCAATCCTATGAAAATCGGTCTGGCACTCAACGTGTTAAAGTGAGATGTCGGACTCAGATGCACATCCGACCCGGGCCACTGTAGCAGAAGGGAAACCCGTCTTAATGACAATGTTAATATAAACTTCGAAAATTCCTATAATCATCTGTGCAATATCCTTCGGTTACAATGAGAAACCCTTTTATTGATTCATCCATTACTACGGGCAAATTCGGGCATGTTTAATACAGATGTTGATTCCCATAGGGAATTTAAAATATTTGTCCCGAATGAGTAAATTTATAATACCAATATAATGGTCCGTTATTGGACATTATAAATTTTCCAGCTAACTCATTCTTGGTTGCCTGCGTTTCGCCCTCGTGTGCTAAGTTAGGCTCATCAGTTTGGGACTTAGCACACCACCCAAGACGCAAGGCTAGTGCATACTGTGGAGGCCACTGCATAGGCTACTTGAAGCCACCAATTTTTGGAAATGAGACATAGCTCTCATACTGCATTGGCACTGCTGGTGGCTTCAAGTAGCCTATGCAGTGGCCTCCACAGTATGCACTAGCCTTGCGTCTTGGGTGGTGTGCTAAGTCCCAACTGATGAGCCTAACTTAGCACACGAGGGTGAAACGCAGGCAACCAAGAATGAGTTAGCTGGAAAATTTATAATGTCCAATAACGGACCATTATATTGGTATTATAAATTTACTCATTCGGGACAAATATTTTAAATTCCCTATGGGAATCAACATCTGTATTATCTGATGGCCAGGCAGGCATCAATTTTTGGAAATGAGACATAGCTCTCATAGTGCATTGGCACTGCTGGTGGCTTCAAGTAGCCTATGCAGTGGCCTCCACAGTATAAGGAGCAGCTGACTGTCGTAGCGAGAGGTCGTACGTGCCTGTCGCTCCACTTTCTCTCTCCTTGCCAGGCGCTCAGTACTTTCAAGTGCTAACCAGGCAGCTGTACTTATTAGTACGACTTCGAAAGAGCTTTTGTCTGAGCTGAGCACTTCTCAGTGCTCGCTTATTCTTATTCTCTTTCAGGAGGACCAGGATGAAGAAGACGGACGTGTGGCGATCGTCGGAGTACTGCTGGGCAGCGGAGGACTTCGAGTCGCCTGCACCCGAGCCGGAGCCGCAGCAGGGGGAGCCGGATATAGAGGTGGAGAAGGAGCCGTACAGGGACGGGTGCGACCCCCCTGATGGCTTTTTCTTCTCCGAAGGCCACACCGATCCGGAGTACGAGGCGCTGCTCGTATACTACAGGCCGGGGCGCCCTGTAACTTCTGAACGGGGCCTCGTCCTGGACAGAATGCGGCGCCCTCGCCGAGGAGGCAGGATCATCTCGACAACCATGGCCATCGAGAGCTTCCGACCAGGAGGCCTCATTATCAGGCATCACGACCAGGAGCGGATGCGCGACGCACAGAAGGAGCTTTCTACTCTGTTCCAGGTCATCCGTCTACCAGGGAGGGACGGCGTGCCAGGGATGAACACCGGCGCAGTCAGGGCCGCGACGGAGACCAGAGAGACGCCGAGGAGGCTAAGGAGTAGGGCGGTTAATACCGACCTAGTCCTGGCCACCCAGCCGGCGACCAGCGATGCCATCACGGAGGTGGGGCATGACGCCCCCTAGCGCCGCGACTGTGCGACTTCAGTGGAGGAGGACGCCCCCTGGCGTTCTGAGGCTGCTGTCCAGGCCCAGCCTGACAGCACGTCTGTCGAGCTGCAGACCTCGATGTGCGCCCCACAGGACAGGGAATGCACTCAGGCGTTAGCACCGACGCCGCCGCCAGCCAGGAGAAGGAAGAAGACGGCGACGCAACGGAGCCATCAGCTACCCTGGGGTCACCAGGCCGGGAGGAGGGCCACCAGGACGAGGCCTCTTCCCCCGCCGAGAAGCAACCCCCGGGAAGAAGAAGGCGACGCCGCACCAGGAAGCAGAAAGCGTCGCTGGCTCACCAGGAGAGGACCGCCAAGCCGCAACCCAGGACTGCTCCCAGGACAGCAGTCAACCGAGGAGCCAATCACGAGAGGACCTCAGCGGGTAGCGGCAGTCAGGTGAGAGTAAAACGTCCCCCTCAGCAGCTCTTGCAGTGTTTCCGCTGCCTGAGGTGGGGCCACCGTCAGGTCAGCTGTGGGCTCGAGGTGAGGTGCAACCGTTGTGGTGGTGATCACCACTACACGGCCTGCGCAGCACTTAGAGACGCGCCGGTGTGCGCCAACTGCTCGGGGGGCCACCCGGCCTCCCATCGCAGTTGCCCTGTCTACCGGGCCATGGCGCGGGCAGAGAGGAAGGAGGCCCAGCGCCATGACCCACCCCCTTCCAGGAGGCCCCCGCCTCGGCGGGCTTGGCCTCACTCTCCGGGATCGGAGACTGGGTACGAGGTACCCCAAGGAGGTGGAGTTGTGCGACAGGCCCTAGTGGTACTCGACGCATGGCTCCGCAGCCGGCAAGGACCGTGCTAGTCACAGCAGTGCCCAGACGGACTGATCCCCAGACGATGGAATGGCGAGGAATTGGTTTATGTTTTGTGCATGTTACCTGTTCCTAACTAACATAACCTCTGGTCTTTTTCCAGCCCACATCCTTGCATGTGCTATCAAAAGATGTCAGGTTTTACATGTAGGCTCTTTCTTCTTTCTGCCTATGTGGTTTTTCCCTGACCCTTCAATACCAAACTTCAACACCATATACCTAATACAATATCGCCTGGTAGCGTGTTTGACATGGAAACAGGCAGATACTCCTTGTATCACTTCCCACTCTTCCCCGCTCTCTCTTTCTCCTTCTTAGAAATAATAGCATGTCGGAGGCCATGTAGATTGAATCGTTGGTCACGCGGGGGGAGCGGGCTTCGGGGGCCCCCCCGATAAAAAAAAAAAAAAAAAAAAAAAAAACCTCCACAGTATGCACTAGCCTTGCGTCTTGGGTGGTGTGCTAAGTCCCAACTGATGAGCCTAACTGAGCACACGAGGGCGAAACGCAAGCAACCAAGAATGAGTTAGCTGGAAAATTTATAATGTCCAATAACGGACCATTATATTGGTATTATGTTAGTTTTTATCCGTTATCAATATTCATACACTGAACCAAATACAGTATATCATCCTTGCAGGGACAAAACCTCCTATGTGATAATATTTTTGGAGATATTCTGACCCACAGTACATACATTATGAAAAGCGAGAATGCTTTGACAATATTCACACAATATTGCACCTTAGATGACAGAACCTTACTGGCCAAAGTTCTAAGCTAAAATATTTCACATAGGTTTTATCCCGGCAGCGACAATATGACTACGATATGTGATCGATCATTTTCTGTATAGATTCCTCGCTATGCACGAGCTAGTCGATCTCGAGCGAGCCCGAGGTTTCCTCACAACTTGTGTATACAATCATCGGGATGATGGCATCTGCCATGTGTAGGTAACTGCGTGTTATTGTGGTGGAGGATAGTGTTATGTGTAGTGTGAGAGTTGCAGGGATGTTGGGGACAGCACAAACATCTAGCCCCCGGGCCATTGGAATTAACCAATTTAAGGTTAAAATCTCCGACCAGGTCAGGAATCAAACCCGGGACCCTCTGAACTGAAGGCCAGTACGCTGACCATTCAGCCAACGAGTCGGACACTCCTTAGAAATAAAGACTGAAGTAAACAATTGCTTTATTCTAATACTATGTACTGAAATAAAATAAGAAGGTGACACTTCTTCTCAAAATACAGCAGTGTGCATAAATAATTTCAGGGGTTATGTACTTTCGTGTCTTGTTAAATTTCAGAAAGGCTGTTCCCGCGTAAATTTATAGTGGAAATATTATTCTACAGGGAGCTTGAAATATGTTTTCATAATACGTGCTATGTAAACCTAGGTTACTAATCTTACGTTTAGACCCGTATTGAAATTTGCTGTAATTTGCATACAAATTTATTTTTTATTTTTCTATTACACCTTTTCAACACAATTGATTATGTGTTGTTAGAAGTTCACATTGCTACAACACTACATTAAAAGGGACATGTTTTGCTTGGTTTCAAGCATCCTCAGCCTTTGTAATTTATCTCAAGGTTAAGACCTGTCACTGTAAATTTGCTTATAACTAATTTGTACTTAATTATGATTCTAAAAACTAAGTGGTAAAATACGTAAACATAGGCATTTGTAAACACAATGGACAGTTTAACAATTTAAATGACAGTGCTAAAATTGGGATATTCGTTAATTCTAAAAACACTGACGTCCAAAACACAGTAATATCTTCACAATAATGATATTTGGCTAAAATTCTCAAGTTTTCTGTTTCTTAAAAACAATTGTTAGTTGACTTATTGTATTAAAATTTGAGTTGTTAATTCCATTAAATTGCAATAGTGTCTAAAGCTAAAAATCTTAAATGCGTTTGAAATATTCTGCTTCATGTGTTGATTTGAGGCATGTTTCTGTAATCTATTAGCTGTAGACGGTGAAATGCAACTATTGGTCGTTTCCTCGAACTGGTCTTGATTTGACGAGCAGATTTTACATTGGAAGTAGATCGTTTATATGAGAGCTTAGTCAAAAGGCACGTCAATCCAAGAATCTTGAGGTGTTAATGTTTTATTTTTACAATATTTAAATATTTACAGTATTTAAATGTTGGTGCTTCCCTTTGACTGCTACTACAATGCCTCATAGTACTCGTTACATTACGGTGACTGCTTGCTTTCGTGATGACAATTATTGATATTGAGAAAGCCTATGATAGTGTGCGCAGACAGTACAGAAGGAGTAGAAAGGTAAACCCACACTTAAATCTAAAAAAATCAGGGACCTATAAAAATGTTATATAGGGGTTCTACTGTAAGAACAGTATGGTTTTTGGAAAGACAGATCAACGTTTGACCTGATCTTAACATTAAGACATATGATGGAGAAAAGACGGGAGTTTCGAAAAGACATAGTGATGACAATTGACATTGAGAAAGCCTATGATAGTGCGGCCAGTCAGTTGGTATGGGACAACTTAAGGAAAAAACAAGTTAACAGAGTGGAAGTGCAAATGATAAAAGCTATGTACAAAAATTGTGGAAGTAGTGTGAAGACTAGTGTAGGAAAAACAAAATGGTTTAAAGTTGAAACTGGTCTCCGACAATGAAGTGTGCCATCCCCCATAATATTCATCAGTCAAGGATGAAATTCATAAGAACATTAAACAGTGATTGGGAAGACAGGTAACAAAAGCTATGATATAGTAATATGGGGGAGGATGAAACGGAAGTGCAAAAACAAGTAGATGTATGGAATCGAGAGAGAAAAATTTGGGATGAAAGTAAGCACAGAGAGGTCCGGTGCCCCGGTGTCCGCCTGTCATCTGGCAGCCCCGGGTTCGATTCCCAGCTGGGTCAGGGGTTTTTAATTGTAAATGATTAATATCCCTGGCCTGGGGATTGGGTGTTTGCATCGTCTTTAACGTTCCTTTCCCCACATTCAATGCTCTACACTTCCTCCATTCCAATTACACGCAGGTTGATACACATGGTGCAAGTAGGGGCAAAAGATCTCTATAGGTCGACGCCCCGAACAAATAGCACTTTTACAAAAAAAACGCATGTGAAAAGTAAAACAATAGTGATAACAGGAAGGAAGGAGGAAAGGAAGAGGAAAGATAAAACAGAATGGTAAAATTCTGGATGTGGTTACAAGATTCAAATTACTTTGGAAGTGTGATCACAGAAAATGGAAAGATTACCAAGGAAATTGGAAAAAGAACACAACAAGCAAACAGCTTCTACAAGAGTGTAAGGGTTTTTTTTTTTTTGTGGAACCAAGATGTCCCTAAGAAATGTGAGAAAGTATTTTATTCAACCTGTTATGAACCCATACTAACCTATGCAGCTGGATCGTGGACTACAACAGAACGAGAGGAGAGTAGAATACAGGCAGCGGAGATGAAATCCCCAAGAGGTATCGAGGGCAAGACCAGAAGGTATAGAATTAGAAATGAAGAAATAACGAAAAGGACAGGAACCTTGAAACATCAAAACAGAATAGAAAAAACAAAGCTAAAGTGGTATGGGCATATGACGAGAATGGGAGAAGAGAGTGTGCCAAAAAAAAATTCCTCACAGAAGTTAACCAGAAAGAGACCACGAGGAAGACCCCGAAAGAGGTGGACAGATTCAGTGTGGAAGTGCATAGAGAAGTGGGGTGGAGATATAGACAGCAATGGAGGTCCTTGTTTCGCAACCCGACCCAGGAAGCTGGAAACTGGAAATGAAGATGAGGACCGTAATCTTCATCTCATTGATTCAGATCACGAATTAGATAACAGCTATCTGGATAGAGAGGACAACGTAAGTGGTGAAAATGTGCGAGTTAGAATCTGTATTATAAATGGAGTCTCACTGAAGAAAACCGATAGCGTAATAGTAATGTACTTCATTATGACGGTGGCATTGTTGTTACTTGGTGTCAGACCTAGTATCATAATGTAGTTGCAAAAAGACTAATCAAATACTGAATTATGATTCAACCCTTGCCAAGCAGATAAGTTTTTGCTTACGAGCGCAATTATTTTTTGAAAAAATATTTTTTGTTCGTAAGTCATTCCTACCCGATTTCAGGAGGTCAGCTTGTAGATATCCATATAATCTTGAAAAAATAAATCCTTAACCACTGGTTTTAGTGCGAAAATGGCACAAGGCACAACACAAAGTAGTCTCAACTAAGATCACTAAATAACAGACCTGTAATTCACTTTCCACCCTACTTCATTATTCACTATGATTACTGCTATAAATATTGAACTAGCACATTCAGTAATAATTATGTACAGTAACAATCTAACTAGTATTTATGATACAATTTTATACATGTGGTGTTGAGTCTTCCCTGACCGTTTAGAAACTTTCACTTTTGAGATACATTTCAAAGCATGCATCAGGGTGTAAGAATAGCTTTGCTGTGCAAGTTTTACAATAATGAATAGTCTCTTCTTACTTTTGGGCCTTACAGACAACACAGGCTACAAATATCCTTTTCTCTCCGCGAGCCATGAAATTACGTCCTTGAAGCCCCTCCTCGTTTTGAATATATTTCCGCGACACAATGTTAGGAAAGGCAAAACAAGAACGTTCGCATCTACCAACTTTTAAGTACACCAGAATTGAAACCACGCTTTGGAACAAACACGTTTTTAAAATTCTAAATAAAGGTGCTGTCTATACGCTCCTGGCATCTATTGGCTAATATTTTAACCCTAAGAGGAAGCATACCGTCGCAAAAATGCGTAATTTTAAAAAATTGAAAAAACACATCTATCATTCGCGCGGTAGTAGCTGGGTTCCGGATAAGAACGTGTAATGTTTGGCTAAGGTTAACTTACCAAATGCAAATCAAAAGAAACCATTTTTCACTTCTCAAAATTAAGTGATCATAAATACATCTGTCATGGCCACACAAAACACGGTTGCTAATTTCAGATGACCACTAATCAAAAGACATAGCCTGCATGGTTGCTAGTTAACATTTACTGACCTTACACGACAGCCTGCGGGGTTGCTAGGGTTTCATTACCGTCACACATTTTGTAACACTAACTTCCGTAACAAATTTTCAGATGACCACCGGCCATAAGGCATTAATGTCAAAACGAGCAGGACTCTTCTTACGCGAAGCTGTGCATGCATAATGCTCGGGACAAATTCCTTCGTCATTCACGGAAGAGCATAATGCGCGGGATGGCTTCCTTAGTCATTCACGGAAGAGTACTGGGTGTCACCCACATCTTGATAATGGACGTCACGAATTAACTCGTATTCAGCCAAAATATATTCTCCACAATGAAAGTTTGCTTCTCATTGGAAAATCCCCAGCTAAGAGGTTAACCCTTACACTGCTACACCCGAGATATCTTGGGTGCGGTAATACGTCACGTACTTGCTGCACCCGAGATATCTCGTCGGTAACTTTAGGTAAATTTCTGAAATGGAAATATATACCTTTAAGAGTTTCCTTTGTTTTTCAAACTGGAGTGGCAACAAGCTACATCTTTTAGCAGCAAAACGGACCATCAGTCAAAACGGAGACTGCATTTTAACGCTATCTGTATTCGGGCGTTCCCTGGGCAACGGTGATATACCGGCTGATTCTTCCACGAAGGTGCTGCTACACAGCAACTAGCAGATGATAGCAAGTACTATGTCCACTAACAGTCCTTTTCAGGACCAACCAGAACACTTGTCGATCAGACTTGGTAACAATCTCCGCATTTGTCACTTAAATATCGAATCCATATCACCACCAAAGAGTCAGTATCTGTCTCGCCTTATGCTGGAGAACAACGTGGATTTGATAGCACTACAGGAAACACATACCAGTGACAGTGAAGATCTCTACAGAAGAGGAAAAATAGGTGGTTACAATCTTGCTGGAGCAATCAATGATGAACGTTATGGGATCGCAACTTACATCAGATCCCAGTTAACTGATTTTAAAGTTGTTTATGAAGACAACTCAACAGATATCTCTGTCCTGGAAGTGGAAATCTCAGGCATTACTGTTGTGAATATCTATAAACCACCAGCAGTCAGTTGGTCCAGCTGTTCATTAAAAGTTTTTGATCACCCTGTTTTGTACGTCGGAGATTTCAATAGTCATAGCCCAGCATGGGGATACGAATTTGAAGATGACAATGGGTCCAACCTAAATAACTGGATTGAAGCAAACTCCCTACAACTCGTCTACAATGCTAAACATCCTGGCACATTTCATTCTGGCAGGTGGCTAAAGGATTATTCTCCTGACCTGTGCATAGTGTCACAGTCAACTCCTGAGAATCATCACATGGTACAACGAAAGGTCATCAGTTCCTTTCCTCACAGTCAACACAGACCAGTTATTTACTATGGCACTGAGATCCCTCTTGTGTCTTCAGTACCACAACCTCGTTGGAATTTTCGACTAGCAAAGTGGGATAAATTTGCAGAAGGACTTGATAACACTGTACAGTGCATACGACCAGTTCCTGAAAATTACAATAGATTTGTCAACGCCATAAAAGCTAATGCTAGGAAGTTCATTCCCCGGGGATATCGCAAGACGTATATACCATGATGGTCAGAAGAATGTAATCGGCTCTACACCGAATATCAGAACTCTCCTAATAAAACAACAGCTGATGAGTTGCTAAGGGCTCTAAATAAATCGAGGAGAGAGAAGTGGCACAGAACTACAGCAGAGATAGACTTCACACACTAGTCGTAAAGCCTGGAACTTCATAAGAAAACTTGGTAGTGACCCTACAATGAAACGCAGAAGTTTGCCAATGAACCCAAACACCATTGCCTCCAGACTGACACAAATCTCCAGAGCGAAGATGGACAAGGTACACGCAAGGAGTGTTAAGAAGCAACTAAGAACGAGAAGATCACAGTTGACATCCCATCCGGAGTATTCCTGTGACTTCAGTACTGAAGAACTGGACAAGGCTCTATCCAAGATAAAGATAAATAAAGCTGCTGGTCTGGATGAAATCTATCCAGAGTTTCTGAAGGCCATAGGCCCTGGTACAAAACAATGGCTAGTCAACTTCTTCAATGAAATTCTACGAACTGGTAAATTACCTAAGTTGTTAAAACAAGCCAAAGTAATTGCAGTCTTGAAACCAGGAAAGGAAGGAACTGATGCTTCACATTATCGACCAATTCCACTCCTTAGTGTAATCTACAAGATGCTTGAAAGAATGATACTTAACCGTATCCAGGAAGCAATAGAAAGAGTCATCCCAGTTGAGCAAGGGGGTTTCAGAAAGAATCGTAGTTGTTGTGATCAGGTGTTAACACTGACAACAGAGATTGAAGCAGGATTCCAGAAAAGACTGAAGACTGCTGCAGCTTTTGTCGACCTTACATCAGCCTATGACACGGTCTGGAGAGAGGGACTGTTGCTCAAGTTTGTTCAGGTCATCCCTTGTCAGAAGCTAGCATGCTTACTAAACAACATGTTATCCAACCATCGACTTGCTGTATTTCTGAATGTTGAAAGAAGCAGGTGGAGATCTCTAAATAATGGTTTACCCTAAGGGTCAGTTTTATCTCCCATTCTATTCAATCTTTACATCCATGACCTGCCTAGAACAACTTCAAAGAAGATACAGTTTGCAGATGATCTAGCTTTAATTACTCAGAGTACGGATTTGGCTCACTGTGAGGATGTACTTACAGAGGACCTAGCTACCATGTGCGACTATTTTCACAAATGGAGACTCCAACCAAATCCTAGTAAAACGGAAGTAACAGCATTCCACTTGCATAACATGGAAGCTAATCGGAAGCTACATGTGCTTTTTAATGGAACAGAAGTCTCCCACAACTTCTTCCCAAAATATCTGGGTGTCACACTGGATCGGTCCTTGTCGTTCAAACAGCATTGCTCGAATCTGTCAAAGAAGCTGAGTACAAGAGTAAATCTACTGCATAAACTAGCGGGCAGCAACTGGGGTGCAGATGCAAACACTCTTCGCACTGCTTCACTTTATCTAGTATACTCGGCTGGTGAGTACTGCGCTCCTGTGTGGGAAAACAGCGTACATTCGAGCAAGATTGATGTACAGCTCAATAAAACCATGAGAGTTGTTACTGGTACAGTGAGGTCGACTCCTACTCAGTGGCTGCCTGTTTTAGCAAACATTGCTCCTCCAGATCTGAGGAGAAAAGCAGCACAAGTACAGTTGCTCAAGAAGACCTTTGCACACAGGAACTCACTTTTGTTCAATGCCTTACGAGATCCACCTGTGATGAGGTTAAAATCCAGGAATCCACTCTGGACTGATCTACACTCCTATGAAAAATTCAGTGTAACAGCAGAATGGAGACAGCGATGGGAACCATGTCCACCCACTAACGCCTTTCTGATTAAAGACCCAACGAAGAAAGTGCCAGGTTTCCATCTTCCTCAACATGAGTGGTCAAAACTCAACCGTTTCAGAACAGGCCACGGCAGGTGCCGATATATGATGAAAAAGTGGGGATATTGTGAAAGTGCTGCGTGTGAGTGTGGTGCTGAGAAGCAGACATTGCTTCATGTTGTTGAGAGCTGTCCACTGTCAGCATTTAAGGACGGTTTACGGACTGTGCATGAATTGACACCAAGTGCAGTGGACTGGTTGTCGAAGCTGGACATTCTAGTTGAATTACCTCTATATTTTAATGTGTGTGTTAATTGTATATTTTTACAGATTATGCTTGTAAATGCCATACGATAATAATAATAATAACGCTATCTGCGGTCAAATATCTGAAATTATGCACTCAGCTCAATGTGCAACCTAGGATGGCAGTCCCGCAAAATACCTGTGTCCAGGGTTTGTAAAAATGGCTTCAAGTAGTGGACGGTGCGTTCTTTCCGAGTTCAAACTTATAGAAGCTCTGAATAACATTGAATCGGGAGGTGAGTACTCAGATATCAGCGATTTGGGTAGGGATTACAGTGCTTGTGACAGTGATGACAGTGACAGTGCTGAGCCTCAAAGTACCAGTTCCACAAACCAGGAAAAGGATTCGTTCCGAACTTGATTTATTTCAATGGCGCATGGGTAATATGTTTAGTCCTGTAATACGCAGTTTTGATGACAGTTCGCCGGGTATATCATTTGGTGTGATTCATGATGAACCAGCGACTTTAGTAGACGTATTATAGTGCTTCTTTTTCATGAGAAATTATGGAGCATATAGCAGTTGAAAACAAACGAACACTTTGTAATTGTTCCGCAAACAATACCAACGTTCAAGGCTATAGAAATAGAGGGAAACCGAACCTGAAGAACTGTGTCTTTTTTGCCATGACAATGCTTAGGGCAAGAATGAAGAAACTTACAATTCTTGAATCATGATCCTCTAATACTGACCCCGCAGTTCTCGGATTTCATATCTAGAGGCAGGTATCTCTTATTATTGAAGTTGTTACATTTCAATGACAAGTCAGCCTGAAGGTGACTGGCTGTATACAATAAAGCCTGTAATTGACCATCTCAGAAACAAGTTCAGAGAAACGTTCACCCCGTCTGAAAACATTTGCATTGATGAAGGTTTGACGCTTTTCAAAGGCAGCCTTTCATTCATACAGTTTATCCCATCAAAGAGACAGATTTGGAATAAAGACATTTGTTATCTCCGATTGCGAGACCGGATCTGTGCTGGATTTTATTGTTTACACAGGGTCAACTACAGAAATAATTCCTGAACGTGAATTTGGAGTATAAGGTGCAGTTGTCTTGATGCTAATTGAAAGGTACTTGCAGAAAGGACATACACTGTGGATAGATAACTGGTATTCAAGTCCAAAACTGTACGATCACCTACACAAAAACAAAACCAACATGTGGTACAGTCAGGAGGGGTATGCCAAAATTTACTACAAAATTGAAGAAAGGACCCACTGAATCAAAAGCGACAGATAACATGATTGCCATCAGGTGGTTTGATTGTAGGGAAGTTTGTATTCTGACCACCTGACATATTGACAACATGATACTTACAGGGAAGATGGACAAGACTGCCTATAGAGAAATCCCATTACGTTATTGACTATAACAAGTACATGGGTCCTGTTGACCGGTCAGACATGATCAATAATAAATTCCTAATTTATAAAATTTATGTATTGAATAGGTGGGAAAAAACAAACCTTTTAGCATCCTACATGATCAGTTTTATCGAGTGTGTGTGGAAGTCAAGAAAATGGTACAGAAATTTATTTTTGCACCAGCCGGATATCACTGTTCTAAATTTTCATGCCCTCTTCAATGTCAAAACTGTACAGAACATATCTCTAGCAGATTTCAAGCTACAGCTTATAAGGGAACTCATCCAGAAGTACCACATTTCTAGACAAACCAGTAAAAGAGGACGTCCTAAATCTGGTGACCTACCACCAAATGCAGTAGAGACAATACGCGACACTTCCGGATTTAGCCTTGTTAAAATGGGAGACAAGTCTCAAGTGGCGCTCCTCGTGTCTTGACCTGAAAATTTGCACTAAATTCAAATATCCAATGGAAATGAATATACGTAAATGGATAAATAAATTACGTCTAGAAAGAAAGTGTTACTAAGATATTAATTTTGAAGTTGCTAAAGCAATTCTGGATAAATGAAGAATTATTTAACAGATTATTTAAAGACTGAAATTAGACATATAATCAAGATGTGAAATGGACTGCTGTGAAAGGGCTTGATCTTTCATTTACGTATCACTTTTTTTAGCTTTAGAATTCCTGCCTGAACGTTCACGGGTAGATTTTTCTTTTTTCTCATTTAAAAGTAATGTATCATCATATTAAAACACTTGTCAACAAAAATATCAGCACATTCCTTACACATGATTCAATGAATTTACATTGAAGAGATGGACAATTTTCCTTTTAACTTGAAGCCTACTAACAGAAAGAAAATCTATAAATTTAGCCTCAAAAACATTCAAACTTTCCCTATAAGCAATACTTGCCATAATGCCATTACATTAGGGTAAAGCATATTGTTTCAACAAAATACGTAGATTTCTTAAATCACCCATATTTTCGGCAACGCATTACAGCATTCCAAATGGGGTAACTTGGAACGCAACCAGCCACACTCATATGCATATATATTTTCCTGAATTAAATCAAACCCATAGACCACACCAACAACACCACATCGGTATTGAAGGTTACCTGCTGCACTACACAATAAAATATGTGTATTATACTTTAAGCCAGTTAAACTATGGGTTGAGCATGTCAGAAGATACTATAAAAATCTGTCACTGGAAGAATATATATGCAAACACAATATTACTTTTATTTTCTTGTCATGAGGCAAGCGGAAGAAAGACTGCGCATTCTTCTCTACTTCATAGTTACTGCAGCCAAACACAGCACATACCTTTCCCCTCGTGTTGAGAGGAGATATCAAGGAACGATACACGCTAATATTTAATTATGTCAACTCACTGAAAATGCACAAATAACACCAAAAACTTCACACACAAATACACGTGCTCTTATGACAGAATCAGTACTTCTCAGGTCAATCCGCTAGAGAGAGCTCTAATAGCTGTCCCTCGATATCTCGCTGAGTGTCGCGTATTGTCTCTACTGTATTCGCTACCACTCAGACTGACAGAGAATTTCCCATCCCCTGTACAACCTACTCCAAAGAAGAAATTTTCTACAAGATGCTGCCATCTCTGCTCCAACACAACTGTCAAAAGGAAGAGGCAAAAAACCTGGTACATGTGCGTCAAATGTGACGTGGCTCTCTGTGTTCACCCCTGCTTCGAAATATACCACACATTAGTGAAGTTTTGAAGAGGGACACATTAGAGTGTCTGCTGTAAATTATGCAAGTTGATATTTTAGAACTTAGTCTTTCAATACATTTCTTATTTTGGCCAACCCTGACTTAAATTTAATTTTTTTACATTGTTAAAAAATGAGATGTTCTTTGATTGCTTCTTTTTAGGAAATAGTCATAACCAATCTACTGAAGGCGATGACCAGCAAGTACTTTGAATATTATGGACAACCCTGATTTGTAAAATAGCTAAAATGTCTCGCATTCGTAATTGTTGAAAAAGCATTGTGCAGTTTGTTGAGAATTTAGCACTTGTGAAAGAGGAATGTAGTACTTGTGAAAGAGGAAAATAGAACTTTTTATAGAAAAGTGTATTTTTGGCTCCCATGGACATGTTTTTCTCTTTGAAAGTTAGAAACTTCATTTTGTTCCGTATTCAATTGGGATTACATTTCTTAATTAACTTGTTTAAAAATATCAGATTTCCAAACACTAGCACTACTTTCAAGCCATGTGCAATCCACATCCCCGTCACTTACCCCCATTACCTCATCCCTCTGCCCCACCATAGCCCAACTCCTCAGCTTTCGCTCCTCCTTTTTCCACTCCCCCTTCCTTCCCTTCTGCTACTCTGCCTCCATTATTGCTCTCTTCATTAGCCCAGCTCCTCTCCTTTCAACATCTATGCTATCACGCTACTCAAGGCGAGTTCGCCTCCTTTCCCTTCTATTTCTTTTGGCTATGTACATTTATATCACGCCTAATTTGGCTTTCAATCTTTCCGTCAGGTCTCCAGGTTTCCATATTGAACTGGTAATCGTGACATTAATTCAAATTATGATCTTCACACGACCACATTGTTGGCTTCGAAACCACCTGAATTAAGCCTGTTAATTACCGCAACTTAAGAGAAAAAGATCATTCTTCCCACTGATAACGTATGTTGCCTTATGATTTATGCACCTCAAGCTGGACTATTCTCTTGTTTATCAAGACTCAACAACTAGGATACCTTCTCAAAAATGTTATGTTTTACTGTCAGACACACCACATCATTTCAACTGGTTATAATCTAACAGTGACTTTATAGGTGCTGTCATATGTTTTAGATGGTTATACGCACCATACCCTCATCATTTTAATGTTACATTTAAAATGTGCCTTAGTAGGTGCATTTAAATGTTGTATATAGATACACCTCATCTTCTACAAACCTCAAGCTGGACTACTTTCGCGAGTATCATACCCTAACTATTGTTACCTCCTCTGTTTTGCTTTCATTGTATTCAGAGAGGATTCCGTAAAGATTACATACCTGGGTGGAGTGAGGAAACTAGCCGTATATACAAAGAGTACGAACAAGACAACAGTCATGAGAAAGCTACCGAACTGCTGGCATCCTTGGACAGTTGCAGGAAAGAAAAGTGGAACAAAACTGTTGAAAGGCTCAGCTTTACTCACTCAAGCCGGAAAGCTTGGTCTCTTATCCGAAAATTGGACTCTTCAAACAAGCCAGCAAGAAAACGATCATCTATAAACTTAGAGAACATTGCCAACTACATTGTCTCCTCATCCAGGCCCATGAAAGATAAGAAATACAGCAGAAAAATTCGATCTGAGCTCAAGCGGTTAAGACAAGAAGCTGAACCTCATACCATCTACTCTCGACCATTTTCTCCAGAGGAAGTAGAACATGGCCTGAAGTCCCTCCAGAATTGTAAAGCAGCTGGATTTGACGGTGTATATCCAGAGCTACTGAAGAACTGTGGCCCCGCAACTGTACGCTGGCTGGCATCCTTCTTTAGCAGTATACTGCAACACTGGACGTGTACCCCCAGTATTTAACAGAACCAAAATCATCTCGATACTGAAGCCAGGAAAGGACCCTTCTCTACCCCAGAGCTACAGGCCAATTTCGCTATTGTGTGTTACATATAAACTACTGGAAAGGCTAATTCTGAACAGGATAGCTCCTGCAATTGAACACCTGATCCCAATAGAGCAAGCTGGGTTCCGCCCCAAGCGAGACTGTAGTGACCAAGTCCTTGCCATAACATATCTGGAGATTGGTTTTGAGAAGAAATTTAAAAATGTTTCTGTCTTCCTTGATCTGTCAGCGGCATATGATACTGTCTGGAGAGAGGGTCTCCTCCTGAAGCTCATCAAGATTATACCTTGTCTTAAGGTGATTACACTTGTTGATAATGTATTGAGTAATCGATTATTCCAAGTATTCTCTGAAAATTCCAGGAGTAGATTTCACAAACTGAATAACGGCTTACCGCAGGGTTCAGTCTTAGCCCCTATACTGTTCAATTTGTACATCCATTATATCCCTGAAACTAGAGCTCGGAAATTCATTTATGCCGACGATATAAACCTAACAGTACAGAGACCTACTTTCAAGGAGACTGAGGATATACTGTCTGAAGATCTACGGGTGATGGATGAATACTTTAGGAAGTGGAGACTTCAGCCAAGTCCTTCAAAGACGGAAGTAGCCGCATTCCATCTCAACAACTTAGAGGCTACTTATCAACCTAGGATACGGTTCAGGAATCAACTTTTGAAATACAATAGTACACCAAAATACCTAGGTGTAACATTAGACAGATTACTGACTTACCGAAGTCACATAGAAAAAACAGCCGCCAAACTTAAGACTCGGAATAACCTGCTGAGCAAGTTAGCTGGAACTTCATGGGGAGCTGACGCCAATACTTTGCGAACTACCGCCTTGGCCATGGTGTATTCTACAGCTGAGTATTGTGCCGGAATATGGTTAAATAGCTCTCGCTGCAATCTAATCGATATCGAACTTCGCCAGGCTATGCGTATTGTATCCGGCACGCTGTATTCAACTCCAGCGCAATGGTTACCTGTCCTTTGCAACATCTCTCCCCCTCATATAAGGAGACAACAAGCACTTAATAGCTTATGGTGCAGAATAGTGAAGAATGAGGCCCTTCCTATATATAAGGATATAAAGCAGCACACTACAACTAGGCTGAAATCAAGAAAACCAGCGTGAAAGACAGCTTTGGACCTCTCATGTCTTCGGTTCAATCCCAGGAATCCCTGGAGAGAAGAGTGGAGGATGTCATCACCCAGTGGCTTATGTGATCTCTCCGACCCCAGCATGAAACTGGCTGGCTTTAATCTGCCCCGTACTGTTTGGTCAACCCTGAACAGGATCCGATGTTGTGTCGGTAGGACTGGCGCAGCCTTACATCTGTGGGGATGGGTCGATTCTCCCTGCTGCGACTGTTGTGCTCAAGTGCAGTCTATCAAGCACATAGTTCACGAGTGCCCCCTAAGTGCATTTCCTGGCTCTGTGGAGGAATTTTTTGAAGTAACACCAGAAGTGATTACATGGATAAAAAATTTGGACATTAAAATATAAAAGTGAAGTCCTGATGCTGTCAACAACTTGTATATTTGTATATTTTGTATTATGTTTTATTTTGATTGTCATGTACACATCATACGCTAATAATAATAATAATAATAATAATAATAATAATAATAATAATAATTGTTTTAACTCTTGACAATTTAGCTTTCAATATTAATCCTTGTATTTGCTGTCATGTGTTTTATATTTCAACTAGTCATAGTTTAACATTTGTCTTGTAGGTGCTATCATGAGTTATTTATTGCAATTCGATAAGTTGCATTTTGCTCAATTGATTTGCTGGCTGATGACGCGCAATGAGCGTCCAAACTAGTACCAACCTTCTCTAAAAGTTATGATATATATATTCACATCAATAAACATTCATGGTATTGAAAAGGTGGACAACATTTTCATTTACTGTAATGATTTTCTCTGTTAATGTGTGTGGAAAAAAATAAAACTGAAAACTGTTCTAGAATTATTTTGCCAGTTCATATGAAATATCTTAGATAATTTTCATACATTTCATGTATTTTGAGGCATTTTATTTGTAAAAAATAATTCAGCACGGAGGTTGCGGATTGTCGCTCACAATATTTGCAGCGAAAAAGTTAAACATGGCCAGTTGAATATCGGCTTTAGACAGTGTCCAAGTGATAAAGTCTTTGCAATGCGGCAGCCATACTTGGACACTGTTTAACGGCAAAGACACGAGGGTCGTCTGACGAGAAGTCTCGTGCATGAAGGTAAGGGGTGCGGAGGGTAAGCATGACTGCTGTGCATGCACCAATCTCAAGTCTCGAGGCTTGACAAGAAACATTGGTTCCATCCCCCATGATTCTTGTGAACTAAGGTGCTGTTGTGAAGTTTAAAATTGGTAGTGCAATTGCGCTTTAGTTACACATTACTGTAAGTACTGCATAATGAAGAGTTTAATAACAAACACGCATCTGTTTTGGAGAGCTCGCACTGTTTACCACGACAATTGTTAGTAGCTTAGCGTAGTATCTGTTACTTGTGTCGTATATACAAGCTGCCGCGAATTCTTGTGAGTCTCAGATGGTAGTCTATACAGTGGAACCTCGATTCTCCGTTTTTGGAGGGACAACGGAAAAAAAACGTACAACACAGGAAAACGGAAAATCCGGGAACGAATGAACCATCAACAATTTGGCTAAACATCACAATAATGAACATTTATACGTATAATCTTACAAATGCCCCTAAACCAAACCAGACTACAGCTCCAATGGGCCTTCCGCCTACGAAGTGACTGCTCTCTGTCCGAAGGCCTGCAGATTACCAGGTGACGCATGGTCAGTGTGAAGAATCCTCTCAGCCGTTATTCCTGGCTCTCTAGAGCGGGGACGCCATACCACCATTAAATAGCTCCTCAATTGAAGGTACCGTAATCGTAGAATTAGTACGTTTACATGCAGGATTCAGATCGATCTGAGTACACTTCCCGTATTCAAAACGCCATGTAAACGGGGACTCAGTTCGGATTGAGTCTCAAGGTCGACACGGTAAAATCCGGGATCGTATTGTACTCTGTTCGAATTGAGTTCCATGTGAACACTGATCGTACTGAGATAGTATTGAAAACGACCGCACACACTCCATGTTTGTTTGGACGAAATCATCATCAAAATTCTGTCGAAATAACAAATGTAATAAGCCAGTAAATACATTTACCTGTATAAATGATCAGCAACTCTAGTCATATTATAAGACGGCCAGCCCTTGCGATTAACAAAATCATGATAACTTTCTGTTGGGGGTAAAATTGGAAGGTGCGTTCCATCTATTGCACCAATTACATTTGGAATACCACACATACTTTCAAAACTGAAAGTTATCTCCTGGGCTTCTACTGCATTTGGCGTTTTAAAATTCTAGGAGGTGATATCGATTTTAGTATAATTCCGCATCGTTCGTATACGTCGATGTTGCCTGGCGGATTCAATACGATACTCAAATAGCCTACCACATGTAATTGTAAACGGGGATCATATTCAATACGGTAAGTGTACTCAAATCGATCTCAATCCCCATGTAAACGTACTAATTTGACTGAACCTGGAACCAGCCCTCATATGCTGCTAAAAATGCCTGACCTGGCCAGTAATCAAACCCGGGCCCTTCCGGGTGAGAGGCAGGCAAGTTAGACCGCGGGGCTGGCTTCAAACGTTTATTACCAGTCATCATCATCATCATCATCATCATCATTTCCCTTTATCCAGCTGTAGCCGGGTAGGGGCAAATATGGTTCCTCTCCACTTTCTTCGGTCTTTCCACCACTCCTCCTCCAACACTGTGTCCCAGTCCAGGTTTCTTTCTATAATGCTGCGTTGGATGGTATCCTTCCATCTCAATCGTGGTCGTCCACGGCCTCTCCTTCCTTGGATTTGCATTTCCATCACCTTTTTTGTCATTCTTTCATCGCTCATTCGCTTTATGTGCCCAAACCATCTTAGTCGGCTCTTCTCTATTTTATCATTCATTTTTTCCACTCCAATTCTCCAATTTCTTCCCGGATTTTCTCATTCCTTATTTTGTCTCGTCTACTCTTCTGTATCATACTCCTCAAGAATTTCATTTCGGCTGCTTGTATTCGACTCTCATCCTTCTTTGTCATTGTCCAAGTTTCTGCTCCGTAAGTTGTTATGGGTATGTAATACATCTTGTACATAGTATCCTTTGCTTCCATTGGCACATCTTTGTCCCATAACATATTTCTTACACTATGATAGAAACAACTTCCAGCTTGAATCCTTTTACTAATCTCAGCATCCAGTCGAGTACGCGACTTAAACATCTGGAGACTTTACATTCAGTTTTGCCGGGGAAAGTCTGTCAGTTTCCTGTGAAAATATCGTCATATTCCTTTGAAAACTTCTTTCAGTTCAGTAACTTTGATCAGCTAAACTATTCGAAAAATCTAATACCCGTAACGCCAAGCCAAACAACAATCAACCACAAGTAGTTTTTTCATTCCCTAACCTAATAAAATAAAGCACATTAGATGCAAAAGCATCCAACATGACAAAATCCTTTGTTTTTAAATCTTCCACTGTAATTTGGTCACCGGTATAATGTTCCTCGTCAGCATATGGAAATCTTGTACCGCGTAAATTAGGCCTACATCGACATTTAAAGGTTATATTGAGCTCGAGAATATGGTTTTGAAAGTAACAATCCTCAAGTTCTCGAATGCATTATATTTAGTACTGCCCGTCACAATCACAATCAAACTGAAAAGAGAAAAAATATCATTAACACTTCCGAAACTACGATTATTCGCGACCTTGAGCTCAGCTGGAAAGCGCGCTCACCGTACAAGCTGTGGTACAAGTCGGTACGAGTGCAAAATGATACAAAAATTTTAAATGTAACGTGCGTAAATAAAACGACTGCGGCTTTTATAACATTGTAACACAAAAACATGAAATTCCCAGTCTTATATTAGGAATAAGAAAGTAGTAGGCAATCCCAAAACCTCCAATGGCTTTATGTATATTAAAAAAAAAAAAAAAGGTGCAACATCTTTTCTGGTCTCGATAACATAATCGTACCGGTATACAATAATATTAAAATAGTGTTACTTAAGAAGGAACAGTTTTAATTCCTGCCTGAAAGCCCAGTGACTATACAGTGCCCTGATGGAAATGCCGAAAACCTGTTTGGTGATACATTCGAAAAATTAAAAAAAGAACAACTAACCCTGCACATAATGTAGAAGTTTTGTAAGTACGAACATTTGACGAAACTCGTTCTGTCTTCAAATAGAGCTGTCGAAATGCGCTCTGTCTCCTTCCAATTGTCGTGGGCACTCTCTGATTTATGATTACCGAGGATTCTCTAAACAATACTACCCGAATGTGATGCTAAGATGAACCCTTACACAAGTTCACCGCCAATCGCTTTTCCAGTACAGTACTTCTTAGAATTACTGCAATGATCCATAAGTATGCTGTAGCCGTCCTTTCGTAAGTTACAGTTTCTTGAAAAACGCGTGATCTAGGATTTAGCGTTGATGGGACTGAAATTTCTGGCCGGTTGAACCGGGAAATCGTTTCTTCGAGGAATGGATAAGGCGGGATTTTTACAACGTGACTTAATTAAGATGCTCCCGGGAACAGGTAATTTGAACGAATAATACGGGAAAACATAGTTTCCGGGAACGTATAATCGAGGTTCTACTGTATACCATTTCTACAAACAGCCCATTGTGTAGAAATGCCAGATCCACGAATTGATTAAAAAGAGTATGTAGTTAAGAATTGTTTTACTTACCGCTTTGGGAGGAGGAGGAGGTCTCTGGCTCTGATCCTGTCTGTCAGACTTGTTATCTGTTCCCCAGCGGCCACTGCGGTTTCCACCGCCTCCCTGTGAGAATCTATCAGCTCCAGTTCCCCGTCCACCATACTGGTAACCTCCATCACCTCTGTTTCCATGTCCACTTCCTATATCACTACCAACACTGTAATCATCACGAGGTTTCTTAGCTGGATCCATACCACTACCAGTAGAATAATGGTCTGTTCCCTGGCGATAAGGATCATCTTCATATGGTCTCTTGGTGGTCTGATAACCCATAGTATAATCATTGCTACTGCCCATAGAAGACTTTCCGTATGGGTCAACATGAGGGGGTTTGATCGATGGTGGTGGCACTCCAGTAGGAGGAAGTGTTGTTGGTGGTGGTGGTTGCTGAACCTGTGGAGGCTGTACAGGAGGAGGCTGAACAGGAGGGGGTGGTACAGATGGAGGAGGCACAGAAAATGGGTTTGCCCCAGTCATCATGCCATGCATGTAACTACTGGCACTAAATGGATCTGGAGCAGTAGTAGCTGTTGCTACAGTCGCTGGTATTGCTGGTGTAGTCGTAGATGCAGCTACAGTAGTATCTGTTGCTTTGGCTGTAGCAGTGGTCCTGGAATATAGAAACCACCCACCAATTAAACACAGGAAAACGAAGGAAATATGGAGAAAGAGAAAAAAAATACACAAGGTGTATGAAAACTGCTGCCTAATAATCACAGGCAGTGATGAAGAGGATCAGGACAATTAAAACGAGGCTAGGAACCTCCTCCTTAACTAGCAATTTCCATCCACAGTCAAGTGGGGAAAGTAACACGAGTTTTTCCAACCATTCTGCTTGGTCTAAGATCTATTTTTATTTTCTAATGACAATGAGAGTGAAGGAAGTATTGTACTCCTCCTATTTTGTCAATCTTGATATTTCATCACCATTAAACAGAACAATTTCAGAACAATCTATTTAAGTCATTTCAATGATATTTGGGTCCAGACCTTGTCAAAATCACAATTACGTTACTATCCTCAATGGAATCTAGATGATATTTGTGAATTAAACAGATGGTTCTTAACCTTGTTTTTATTGTCCTTAACCCCTTCATGGCAGCCACGATTATTGAACGGCATTTTTCAGACACCCTGTTATGGATTTTGAGACAAGTGTAGCTCACTTTAAGTTAAAGATCAATTTCATTCAAACTTATATTTTATCTTTTAAAAAAATCTTTACTTCCTATGCTGTACTTACCTATCTTTATATCAGTATGATCATTTGCTCCACCAGAAGTGCTTACAACAGGAATAACAATACCACTCTTTCCTACCTTAACACAATTTTAATGTACCTGTATGGATCTGCAGTAGCCGCTTGCTGTTGTGATGTATCTCTCGAGTCCGCCTCTTCCGGTGGTGGAGGTGGAAGAGGTTTATCAGCAGGAGGCAATGGAGGTGGGTGAGCCATGTCTGGTGGCATCACAGGTGCTGCAGGAACAGCAGCAGCTGCTGCAGCCCCTGGGGTAGGTAAAGGTGCCCCCATACTTTCCTGGTACTGGAAATAGCCATCAAAATACAACTGAAACATTCTGATCTGGTCTAAAAGGATCTCGGGGAAAATTGTAACAATATTGTCAGTTTCACCTGTATTTTGCAGCATTTTCTTACAAAAATTTGTTGAATATCTGCTAGGGGAATGTAATAGCTCACAAACGATTAGCAAATACTAACAAAAATTAAAGAAATATTAAATATGAAAAATGAACTAAATGACAATGGCAAAAAAGAAAAAAGAATTGATATACATGAAATGAAGTTGATGAGAGAAAAAATGGACAGATTCAACTGCAAGTCAAATGGCAGTTCTAGTGGAATGAAGAAAAAACACAGTAAATGACAATACAATACTTCCACAATTAAAAGTCATTTACGACATGATGACAACTATCTACATAAAACAGCACGGTGGTGGTTGGCACTAGCAATCCCAACGAACTTAAAAGCTGTTAACCTCTCATGCACTTCATAATATTGTAATTTTATTTAGAAATCTTATAAGTGCCAAAATGACATCAAATTTTAAACAGGGTTTTAAAAAACAGAAGAACAAGAAAACCTGAAGGTTAGATTCTGATAGCCAGAGCTTGAGAGTAACACGTAGACTGTATAAACAGCTGAATATCACCCAGAAAGGATGGCTTGTTGCCATGTAGTGAAAGTGTGCAGTCCCTTGTTCTTAGGCTGCCATTTATGTTGTTTAAAGCCCATGGCCATGATTATTAAGATGCCATTATGGTTAGCCAGTTCAGGTCCCATTGGTAGAAATAAATTAACCATAGAATGTTGACCAGTAGGGTAGGAGATGTGAAGATATGCAATTTCTTATCACACGATTGCGTACCAAAAGCCAAGATTCAATTCCAAACCTCTCCACAATATCCATATGATGTACAAGCATAAGACAGCAAGACTTAAGCAAACCCCTTAGTGTTATTCAACAAGTGCAGGCCCGACACCAGGTTTCACCCTATCCAATAATTTATCATCATAATCTCACACCCACATGCGTAGGTCACCAGTTATGGTTCCTTAGATCATACCACTTTACTTGCGATAACTGTGGTAATTCTAGAGCTAATACATGCACTGATGCTGAACAGACCTGCACCAGGCAAGGCGAACTTGTCCTCAGATATTCGTGCCAAAATTCATACGCTAAATTAATAAAATATAACTTTGAAATTACACCTTATCCTTCTGTAATTATTTTCATTTCTTCTTGAGGTATATTTGCCTGTTTCTCATTAGCATTCAATTTTAATTTATATTGATATAGTGCGAAACTCAGTACAGTTGGCACTTGCTTCCCATGCCGTATCCAGGCTAGTGGACGATGCAATAGTCGCCTAACCCATACAGCTCGATGTCACCAGCTAGTCCGTGGTAAGCTTCCGTACATCATTCAACACAAGTTGTTCTTTTACAGCAGTAAACGATCAGTAGTGCCAAACAGCGTATTTTCCTGTGTGGTATTCGACTTTTAAGTGCAATTCGCATCACAATTTTGAAGATTCATGGGGCTGAATTGCAAATAGGGAACCAGAATACCATCACGCACCAGAACGCTTATCTACAGGCCGAAGGAGAACATTTTCACCACTTGCTGTAACGGGGCAAGTTTTATTGTTTTTCCACCTATTCCTTGAACCAATTATCAACGGGCACATGGGGATTGTGTGAGGGCAACCGCGTTCTTGTTTACAGACATGCGGCACACAGGAAGGACGGCAACTCTTGCAGCACTTTCCCTGTATAACCAAGAAACCATTCCAGATTATTCTACTTTTGACAGCTAACAAATATGACAATACATGCCACTGTGCATTCATTCAATAATTTGGTGAAGCACTACGGAGGCAAATACCCCGTGCTGACTGAATAGTTCTAGCCTGCGAGAAGAAAACTGAACTGCTACAATCAAATTAAAGTATTCAAGGTATCGACCTCAAACTCAGTAGTTCTTTACAATAGGATTACAAATCTGTACCCTTCGTGGCTCCATTAAGATTAGTCTTCTGAGCATGGTGTAGCAGGACCTAGTACCTAGTCCAGTGGAACCTAGGTAGCATCCCAATGTGAAATTTTGCGGTTCATTTTGGTTAGTTCATTTTGCAGAAAACTGTTAAAAAGTGAATGCCGGGAGCCAGAGTAGAAAGGAGAACTGCTTAGGTGAAATGAGAAGACTCTGGCTAGCTGTCCCAAGAATGTTAGTCATTACTGCACAAAATCTTGTGCCTCCTACATTGGGCAATACAATCACATTCAGACTCGCAGATGAAGAAGCCCTTTAGAGGACTCATTCTCAATTCCGAGCGTTTGCCATCATCGAAACGATTAAGAGAACAAACAGGAAACTCACTGAAGCATGTACGAGTTCTGATTTAGACAAAATAACCTGCAAGCCTAAAGTTAAAAGCACTACTTCCACTTTCTTGTGCAAGGCTCTTCATTTTCATCTATCTGTCAAACAACCCCGGCAGTATTGGAGCATTTGAGGCCTAGGGAGTATTTCATTTTCACGGCCTTCTTGGCCCCCATCTTTCTTTGGCCGATACCTTCTTTTAAGTGTCGGACCCCTTGAATTTCTTACTTGTGATTAAAGTTAATAGAGAATGGTTGACCAGTTGTACTTCCTCTTAAAAGAACTATCACCACCACCACCTACTCCTCTTATTATAAAATAATCACCGATTTGCCTCATAATTAAATGGTATAAAATATTGATATCAGATATATTACAGACTTTGGACAGGATGGTCAGCACCAGAAAAACAGAAATGCCGAGAATAGATCATTATTTCACTCCATATCACACTTCATTCAAGTACATATGAATATGCAAGCAAAAAAAAAATTAACGATCCTCAAAATTATCATCCTCTAAGGATGACATTTTTGAAGATGAAATTTAGTGTCAGAGGAAAGCAAGCAAAAGAAGAAAACAAGTCAAAATAAAGAATGAAACAAGGAGAGCAAAAACTAGGACACCCTTCCCTTAAAAAATATAAACAGGACACAGCACAGTCTTACAGAAACAGACAACTCTCTTTCAGAAGCAGCCTGAGCTTACACAATATATTCAAAATTTATTAAGATGTTACTATTTTTTTTAACATCCTGACAACTGATCAAGCTAGGACTGGGAAGGTAGCAGCTGTGGCCTTAATTGTGATACAGCCCCAGCAATTGCCTGGTCTGAAAATGAGAAACCAAGGAAAACATTTAAGGGGATGAATAAACAGATTTAAATGTTTTAAAAATTACAGACGTACAAATTAAAGGGGGAACTGCACCAGGCAGCTTTTTTCACTACAGACGACTTCAAATTTCATACCTAGAGTTGCTTTTATGATACTTTTCTACCACACAACATACATTAAATATAATGGATACAACTTTTTTTTCACATTAACTGATAAGTAGCACAATCATCAGCACTATCTTGTGAGAAGTTTTACATTTAAAAGTTATTGTTTGAAATCAGGTCAGTTTCATACTTCAGTCTGTTCACGTGGTTGTAACGCAGTAGAACCCTCATTTAACATTTCTGGGAAGGTAAAACTTCAGTATGGCTACGTACAGCTAACAGCAGAAGCCATATGATTAATATTGTCATTTGTGAAATACAGCCATGAGAGATAAAAGATAAGAATCTAAATTATAATATGTATACAATAAATTTGTGAATGAAAATCGTAGGTCACAACAGCAAGTGGGGAATCAGACAACAACCCTCCAGTTTTTTAAAGTTACTGTAATACAGTACAGACTGAAGTTTTCTATGCCCCATATTGAAAAAAATGTTGAATCATTGAAAGTAATTATGGCATATAAAAATGTGTTTACAATGGGTGCACGGTTACCACATTACCCAGAAATCACGCATTAAAGAGGGAATGAATTGTTGCCCCCCAGCCACCTTTACCCCCTGGAATTAAACTGGTGTAATACCGATTATTTACGGTATCCAGGCCATTAAACGTAATTTTGCATAAAACTTGGAGTGAAATTAAGATTCATGTGGCCCTTACACTGGGACCTAAGAAATGAAGAAGGTAATAATGGCTACTAGTATGTTACCAAATATTAAATGTTTAAAAAGATACTAGCTATATTAAAGCAAAAAATCTTTAAAAATCAACTTTCCAAATCCATGCAAATTAGTGTTAATAAAAAAAGATAAAGTTAATATTAAATGTAAACTGAACACAGAAATAATTATAGAAAAACAAATTCAGATAATGCAAACATCACTAAGCACTCCAGGCTTTCATGTTATCAAGTACAGCTGAAGACACTTGGTATCTTCAACCAGAAAACCCTCCCTGTGATTTAAGAAACAAAAGCTAATTTATTTTTAAATTAAAAAAAGAGCACTGGACTCCAAATTCATTGCTTGTGTCACTAGAAAAATCAACCTAGTATTTCTGCATTGCCCAATTCCCCTTGGGATTGTAGAGTTGCAATATATCTGCTCTGATAATAGATTCCAGTCACCCCTTACCTCAGGTAGTTGTGTACAACTCCCAAACATTCTATATCATGATTTATTATCCACCATACGAAAAAAATGAACGTACTTCTAGATCTTACATACATTAAAATCCTGCTATGGGCAAAACTCACAGAGGGCCAGCCCTATCAAATCGGCCTCACCTTGTCGCCATACTGCTGCTGCCACTGCTGGAATTGCTGTTGCCATTGCTGCCACTGCTGCCAATGTTGCTGCTGCAAAACACTCCACTGCTGTGTCGAGTAGCCGCTCATGTCCTATACAGGGAGGGGTTGGACTTCTTTACATAAAGTGGACCAAGCAGCAAATCATGAACCCATTATTTCTCTCTATGATCTTAAATTACCATAAAACAATTGCCTGCTATTTGATAGCTAGTACCACATATATAAACACAATATCCAAGTACCAACCCTGCTGATGATTCTGGTATTTCTTTAAGCATCCATTTTCATATTACTTGAAAAAGAAGAAGGCAACTACAAGGATGAGGAAATAGAATACCTGGCCCAGGAAAACAGGAACAAGAAGCTGTTCATAAAATGACTGATTCAGAAAGAAGATTCAGTTAGTGTTGGAATGAATGCACTACAAATGTCCAGGAATATTGTGGAGGGGAACAAGTAGCTGCTATATAAGGTAGTGAAAAGTAGAAAAAATGAATATAGCAACATCCCTGCCTAAGAAACAGAAGATTGAAACCTGGTGAGGATAGAGTATCGGAGAAGAAAATATTTCAGTGAATTATTAAATGGAAAAGACAAAATCGACAACAGCAATGACAAAGACTGCAGAAGAGATTTAAACCACGAGACAAAACATCTGTTAACATGGCAGGAAGTAGAGACAGCACCAAGGAATATGAAAAAAATTAAGAGTCTCCAGGATGTCATGGCCTCATGGTGGATGGACATAACAGGAATATCAGTCTAAATTGGCAGTTCAGGGTACACTGTTATTTGGACAGAAAACAGAATTCCTGAAAAATGGACCAAAAAATCTAAAAAAGGTAAATAAAAAAAGGGGGGGAAATTGGAAAAATGTACCAACTAGTGTGTAAAAATGCTTCTCTTTCATGCAAATTACTGGAAAAAATTGTTGAGAAATAATACCTGAGGAACACAGTAAAACCACTCTCGGAAGAAGAACGACATGGATTCAGAAAGAACCGAAGCAATACCAAACTTATATTTGCTGTGGGAATGCTAGCAAAGAAATACTGGGAATATGGGAAGAACCTGGTGATACTATTTATGGACATGGGAAAGCCCTATGATAATGTCACGAGGAAGAGGATCTGATGATGCCTAGAACATACAAATGCGCCACACTCCCTGGCTGCCAAAGTGAAGATGCTTAATCAGAAATGCTGCAGTTGTATCCAAATAGGAGGTGGAAAGTCAAACTGGTTTGATATAAATGTACAAGTTCAACAGGGAAGTGCGTTATCACAACTTCAATTATCGTAGTAATGGGATCAGATCATAAAATACATCAAAGAAACCTACAGTGAACATAAAATCTTGGTACAGTAAAATCTCATTAACAAGTCTTCCCGTTTAGCACGTCGTAATTGGAAGTCCCAACACACATTGTATCAAATCTATACAAAAATACCTCTGTTATCGCGCCACAAAATTTTGCTGTTATTGCTTACCACGATCACATTTTTTCTAGACCTGAAAATGTTACTTTATTTGGCATCCCTTGTGAAAAAAACGTGATTTCCAACTCGGGCAAGTGCCGCCACGAAAGCTACGTGATTACGGGAAAAGGCCTTCCTGAATTTCAAAGGATAAATTGCACCATCAGGGAGCAAGCCGTTAGCCTCAGGAATGTTGTAATCTAGTATTCTTTGATTTTAAATGCCCTCATGATGGAAAAAATTGTATCTAGTGTTTCCATATTCCTATTGGATAGTTTTTATTCGTATATTCACTAGTATGTTTTATCACTTAACACATTCCTTTTCCTTCTCCCCTCCAGAAACGTTTTAACGAGATTTCACTGTATTTGCAAATTACTGTAATATGCGGAAAGACCAAAGAATTAGTGCAGATAAGTTGAATTGATCAAACAGCAAATTTAAAGAATTTGGGATTAAAATAAGCAAAATTTAAAAAACCAGGGATATGACTTAACAGAGAAGAAACAAGTTCTATCATGGAGAGAACTACGCTACACAGCTCCTAGTTTCAATTATCTTGGAAGCATCAACTGGAAGGGTACTGTTCAGCAAGAAATACACAACAGGACATAAAACACTTCACATTTCTAAACCATGTGAGAAATCCACTGTGGGATAAGAAAATAACCCAAAAAGCCAAAATAACCATCTTCAATTCTAACTTTGTTTCAATTCTCATCTGTAGACTAGCTATTTGTACCTGAAAAACAAGGACGTTACCACATTCCAAGCAACAGAGTTGCAATTCATTAGAATTTTGAAACTAAAAATCAGAAAGGATAAGGAACAAATTAAATAAGGAAACTAGCAACAAAATGTCTACTACTGGAATCACAGGGGATGCCGAAATCGGTGTTATGGGCAGCTGATGGGAATGAACATCAAGGTATTACTTTGACAGAGAAATTAAAGGAAAGAGGTCAGTGAGAAAGTCAGTGAGACAATGGATGGAGACTCTGGGATCAGAAGTTGAGAAACTGAGTGGAGTGGGAAGATATCAACAGCACCAAGTATTAACATCGTAACTATTCTCCAGTACAAACATGGTAATTACAGGAACACTTTGAATTTGTAATATTTTCAGCCACCTCTTTTCCGTTTTGAATCAGTTCGTTTATAGTTGTTACGCTCTTCAGCCCACCGAAACTATAAGTAAATAAATTTACCATTCACCTGAAAGAGAAAACACATGGTAACAGTATTACACCAGAAAAAATAACTTATTTAAAACAGAATGACATGTTTTGTTCTGGAAAGATCAGATACATGTTTATTTCTGTTTAAATACTGTTTCTAGATGTTTTATTTTTAACAGTTCCATCAGTATGTTGTAGACAAAGTTTCCACCATTTCAATACAAATTTATTTATGTAAAATTCAATCTACAGTACCGGTTTCGATCTTTTTACACAACGGTCATCCTCAGCTGTACACTATTACCTTCACATAACTCAAGTTTTTTGAATAGCCTTGTCCATTATAAAATCATGATATAGAGTATGTCTTACGTTCTAATAGGGCATACATAAAGTTAAAAATGACAGTGGCAATGACTTTCAGGAAAGATGGCAAGCCAGCAGCCAGTGATATAATATACTACAGACGAGAACCACTAACAGTTGTCTCACAGTTTAAGTATCTTGGATTAACAGTACAGACAAACACACACATTCAGCTACCACATCAAGGAAAAAGTGGCAATTGCCATATCTGCCATGAACAGCATTCAGAATATACAGAAAATTTCATTGGAAACTGCGTTGAAAGTGTTTAAGCGAAAGATCTCACCGATATTAACCTACGGCCTGACACTAATCTAGGAACAACTGCAAAAGAAAGACATCGAAGAAATTGAAAAGGTAAAAGCTAGATTTCTGAAAAAAAAAGCTTTGGGAGTCTCTAAGTTTACCCCATCATGCTTGGTCTACCTGCTTGCCAGAGAACCCTTCTATATTGAAGATCTAAGGCTTGAATTATCATTGCCCACGTCCGTAGCATACCAGAGCCTATTAAAGGAACTTCAGGACAAAAGGGAAGATATATGGCTAGATTTCTTCTCCACAGACGCGATGATCAACAGGGAATGGATAACGGCTAACTATGAACTGAGGCACACCATGACTCGCTTTGCGGTCTATGGTTTCCACTACAAAATCTGCAAGAGAGAAACCTACCATGATCCAAGTGAACTGTGCCAGTGTAAACTCTGTGGCGACCAATGTGATAGATACCATGTGATAAAATGCAAAAGCAGACAAATTTCGCTGATAAAATTATCTAATAGTTAAATGCTATGTAAACTAAACATTGACCACTATGGCTTTATAACTGTATGGCCATTGGCTGCATTAAATATTTTTGTTATATATACATCTAAAAGGAATGAATCTTTTTAGGCCTAAAAATCGTATAGGTGAATTATTATTAAGTATACAGGTACATTATCATTTCAAAATATGTGGTACATGTTGACTGATATGTTAAAATATTAAAAGTAATAAACTTCATTGTTAGGTTCCGTATTGAGTCGAGACTATGCTTAAAGTAAATACAAAATTTTAATATTCCACCTTCTCAATACTAAAAAATCATTTGATGTTTTTAAAAAACATTACAATGACGTTAAAAGGTACTAGTTTCGGTCCACTGTGGACCATCATCAGCCTACAGTCATCAGTCTACAATTTATAGTAGAACTAAATAAGAGCACCGCTCACGAAAGAAACACGGACATTCTCCATTCATACTGGAAAAATAAGTAAATCCGACGAATGCAAGACGCCAAACTCAATTTAACATATCAGTCAACATGTACCACATATTTTGAAATGATAATGTACCTGTATACTTAATAATTCACCTATACGATTTTTAGACCTAAAGATGCATTCTTTTTAGATACATATATATAGTCATTTTTAACTTTATGTATGCCCTATTAGAACGTAAGACATACTCTATATCATTATTTTATAATGGACAAGGTTATTCAAAAAACTTGAATGTGAAGGTAATAGTGTACAGTTGAGGATGACCGCTGTGTAAAAAGGTCGAACTTTACAATGGCGAAAAATGAGAGTATCCTCCTATTCAATACATCATATATTCCGTCATTAGATGGAGCTAACAAATTCAAACATGTTTTGGCTCGCTTGAGCCATCTTCAGTGAAAAAATTAGGGGGGTTGGAATAATTTACATAATACAGGTTGAAAAAATGCTAAAAAACATAATGAAAGAGCAAATGAAAAAACAAACAAAAGAGAGCCTAGACGGAAACAAAATTAGCAGAAATATACAATATTTACATCAATATGCAGAGCAAAAAAACAACTTATTGCGACAAAATTCAGTGAAACAGGTGTTAATTTAAAATAATAATTGAAACTAAAAACTGCGTTAACCTAAGAAACAAGGGAATGAGAAAAATGATGCAGATGGAAACGAATAATAGTAGCACATGGTGAGGTTGTGGACCTCAGTTTGCAAATTATTGGTTTAGTAAAAATGACAAAACAGTTTGAAATTACTGTCAAAATCATCCTAGTAGAAACCCATCACATCAAATTGGTCAGGAGAGCAGAAGCAAACATTTTTGAGAAACCAGCCTGATATAACCTGCAGGCGAAAAGCCTGTGACAAGGAGAAAAAACACCAATGAAATTTAAGGCTTTAGAAATAGCAGCATTCTCAATATCTTCTCAATCTAGCGGTCCCTTTCTTCATTATTGTTTCATAATGTTGGCTGGTGTCTTGCCTTCTTATAAAGGGGTCAGAAGGGCTGCGTATAAAAATTGAGAAGCTGTGTTAGGTAGAAGATAGATGCATAGTAAACTTTGAGTAATCTAGTGGAAACCGTCAATGAAGTTCTAATCTGCAATGGAAAAAAAATGTGGTTGTGTGAGAAACATGGGTTGATAAGTAAAAAGTGTGGAATGGTTGTGAACAAAGCTTAAACTTACGGTGTGCAGTAGGTGGTTGTCCTCTCTAATGGCCTGGCCTTCTCAAAGTAACGGTCTCGTTCGCGTGATCGAGTCTATTGTTGGTTCGGCTGTGTTTGCTAGGATGGAAGGAGCGGAGGGGGAAGGGGAGGTGCAGGGCTGGTTTGAGGAAGGGAAGGGTGGTGAGTTGGAGAGATGGAGGTAGGGTTTGTTTGGCAAATATATGGAATGAATGTATCAAGTAGAATGTTAGTTTACTCGCCGACTTCTAAAGCTCTAATGGCGAGGCCTTCTCAAAGTGATGGAGCGGAGGGGGAAGGGGTGGTGCAGGGCTCCTTCCATCCTAGCAAACACAGCCGAACCAACAATAGACTCGATCACGCGAACGAGACCGTTACTTTGAGAAGGCCAGGCCATTAGAGAGGACAACCACCTACTGCACACTGTAAGTTTAAGCTTTGTTCACAACCATTCCACACTTTTTCCTTATCAACCCATGTTTCTCACACAACCTCATTTTTTTTCCATTGCAGATTAGAACTTCATTGACGGTTTCCACTAGATTACTTACAGTTTACTATGCATCTGTCTTCTACCTAACACAGCTTCTCAATTTTTATACGCGGCCCTTCCGACCCCTTTATAATAAGGCAAGACACCAGCCAACATTATGAAACAATAATGAAGAAAGGGACCGCTAGATTGAGAAGATATTGAGAATGCTGCTATTTCTAAAGCCTTAAATTTCATTGGTATTTTTTCTCCTTGTCACAGGCTTTTCGCCTGCAGGTTATATCAGGCTGGTTTCTCAAATATGTTTGCTCCCGCTCTCCTCCTGACCAATTTGATGTGATGGGTTTCTACTAGGACGATTTTGACAGCAATTTCAAACTGTTTTGTCATTTTTACTAAACCAATAATTTGCAAACTATGAGGTCCACAACCTCACCATGTGCTACTATTATTCATTTCCATCTGCATCATTTGTTTTCTCATTCCCTTGTTTCTTAGGTTAACGCAGTTTTTAGTTTCGATTATTATTTTAAATTAACACCTGTTTCACTGAATTTTGTCGCAATAAGTTGTTTTTTGCTCTGCATATTGATGTAAATATTGTATATTTCTGCTAATTTTGTTTCTGTCTAGGCTCTCTTTTGTTTGTTTTTTCATTTGCTCTTTCATTGTTTTTTAGCATTTTTTCAACCTATGTTATGTAAATTATTCCGACCCCCCTAATTTTTTCACTGAAGATGGCTCAAGCGAGCTGAAACATGTTTGAATTTGTTAGCTCCGTCTAATGACGGAATATTTGATGTATTGAATAGGAGGATACTCTCATTTTTCGCCATTGTAAAGTGAAAACCGTCAACACGGAATGATTCTAATATGGTGTAATAAAAAGGTCGAAACCGGTACTGTAGATTGAATTTTACATAAATAAATTTGTATTGAAAAGGTGGAAACATTCTTGTCTATAACATACGATAACTGTCAATACGGAAAATGAAACTGATAAATCAAGACTTCCATCAGTGTCGCTGTTGGAACTATTTTCTTTGTATTATCATTCTTTTTTGTAGACTTTGCAACGGTTCTAGAAGAGCATCTAATGGGCGGCCTATTATACTGCTAATTTTCATTTTGTTATTTTTGCTTACTTCAACCCTTCTGGAACAGTATATTTGAGTTCATTTAGATTAATGTAGCATTATCACCCGCCTTTGCTGGCAGGACCTAGTGTTTACAGTGCCACTATGTCTTCTGGTATAGGCTAGAGCAATTTTGTTACTTTCATAGAACTCTCTCTGTCTTATCCTTGGCTTTGACAATATGAAAGTGACTGAGGTATGAGCGATGCTAGAAATGCCAATCCTTATGCAGCCAATCCCTGCTATGAATGGTGTGAAAATGTTGCTCATAGGGTCGGTTTGTGTATGCATTTCACTGGGCTTGGCAGACTGATATGTAATAGCAACTCTGTCTCAGTGAGGAAAGCAACGGGAAACTCTCTCATTCCTCATTTCCCTAGTACGCCTCTTCAGTGATGCCCAGGCCATCTATGACAGCTGATGGCAGAGCTGTTGAGGATCCCACCAGCGGCATATGTTTTCATATGCGTTGTTTGGTTTTTATTACACCTTTTAGTACACTTGTTATTTTTATAAGCCCCAGGTTTCCAAATTTGTTCTTTAGTGTTTTTTCACACCTTTTACTTTTAATACTTTTTTTCTCATCTTTAGAAATTATAGATATGTAAAATGCACACGGCCTAACCATCCAAAAGCTGGTTCTATTCATGTGATTGTAAGATATGCGGCCGTGAAAGCCATTTTTGATATTCTAACTCCATGGGGAGTAATATTTTTTGGAAACGGAGAATTCACTTCTCCTTTAGCAGGCTAGCAATCTCTATTTGCTAATACAGCGGGACCATGCGCTTGATCTGCCACAGCTAAGCAGTCCTGGAGGGGCGTGCCAATCCAGCTGATGAGCCCAAATGGCACATCTGGGTGAAACTCTGCAAAATGCACACGGCCTAACCACCCAAAAGCTGGTTCTATTTATAGATATAATTTTCACTGTACCAGCAGATACACGATGAGCCCACCCTAGCACACGAGGGCGAAACGCTGGCAACCAAGAATGAGTCAGCTGGAAAATTTATAATGCCCAATAACGGACCATTTATATTGGTATTATAAATTTACTCATTCAGGACAAATATTTCAGATTCCCTATGGGAATCAACATCTATATCACACAATGTAAAATGCCATGTCGGAAAAAAATTGTATCTAGTGTTTCCACATCCCTGTTGGATAGTTCTTATTCATATATTCAGTAGTACGGTTTCTCGCTTAACACATTTCTCCTTGTCCCCTGCAGAAACGTCTTAACGAGGCTTTATTACATTCAAATGGTAATAAACAAAAATTCTAAATATCTGAGTGTGATTGATAGAATCTGATGATCTTTCAAGAATAAAACATGTCATTCTATTCAAATTAAGTTGTTTTTCAGGAGTCCTACTGTTACCATATGTTTTCTCTTTCAAGTAGCTTTTTATTTCCTCAAAGTTATTTTCGGCAGACCAAAGAGCCTAACAGTTAAAGAAAATCTATAAAAATTTTGAAATGTTATTCTCCACGGAGGGGACGTGAAGGTCTATTATTGCTGCTAAGTTTAGGGCGCAGGAGATATGATTTGTATACAGAGGAAAAATACTGAAGTTATAGGTTCTGTGATTATCGTAACTCATTTTGACTATTCTTGGACTTATGATAATACTTGGAGCAGTCTATCTGAATGGACAGACTACATAATGACAGGAGCAAATGGCGAGTGCTTCTGAACCACAGTTGGGAAAATGGAGTTTGTGAATGATTATGATGATGATTACAAAATACACTCAACAGCAAATAATCCAGTGCAGTAGTCTGTTGTGCTGATTAACAATGCTTTTGTAAAAGAGAGAAGTAAGTCGAAATATTGAAGTTGCGCAGCAAGATTTACTGTAATAGGAGCAATAAAATGCTGGTAATATGTTGTTGTTTAACCAGCAATCACTGTTGTACTTAATCTGTAATTTGAAGTTACAGTACACTGTATGCTATCTCTGTTAACGCAAGTTTAAGCAGCTGATACTAGTTAATCGATTGTAGACTTTTCTAATCACTACAAGTTTGTGATATCTTTAAATGATGCTATAGATTCACATTGCATATGGTATAAGTTTCAATTAGTCCAACTCCATACGTGGATCAGTGGTAGTGTGTCAGTCTCTGGGTATCAATATCACAGTTTAAAGCTGGCAGAAGTAGTCTGGTTTCTGAAAGGCAGAAGAAAGTCTATTCGGCACTCCATATCGTAACTTACTCACCCGAAAAAATTAAAACTCTGTCATAGGTCTTCCAGAAGAGATCTGTGTTACTCTGATGTGTGGTCGAGTAAAACAGAACATTGAAATTGCCAACAGGCAGCTTACATGGAATCAAATTAAGATGCCTGCACATGGTTGCCAATTATTATTATTATTATTATTATTATTATTATTATTATTATTATTATTATTTCTACTGCTACTACACTGAAATGAAAAAAAAACATACATGGATTTGTGAAATACAAATTTAATGTACTAAAATGGTACTTTGAATGCAATACACAGCCCGTCGAACAACTGTCGCAAATTATTTTAGTTTGAGTTATTACTGAACTACAGTACATTTATCACAGGTTTAATAGAGGCTTGCTGCAACTGTTCAGTTACTTTCAGTTACCAAAATGGTTTCCATCAGCCGCCAGGCACATATCACAACAGCAAATGGTTGCTTGAACGTTGTCGTGTTTGCGAGGATTTCTGCACAGGCTGCTATAATTTCTTGAGCAAGGGCCTCCAGTGTATATGGTTTCCTGCAATACACAGCATCCTCCAAAGTCTCCCAAAGGTTTAAGTACAAAGATGTTAACACTAGAACTGCGGCAGTTTGGCTAACCTCTATAACCACGGATAGGTCACTTTCATTTTATGAGACTCAATTAAGGAGGAGAGTTACTGATCACTATATATTAAAACCTAGAGAATTGTAACATATTTATTTGGTATTAATCAGGAAATGAAAATCTTTCTATTGTCCCCTTCAAATTTGGCCTATAATGAATATTTTATTATAAGTGGTAAATGGATTGTTTCATTCTTTCATTGAGTGTAGTATGTTACAAGTTTATTCTGACCCAGCCTTGTCTTCACGCAGAGAACCGGTTTGAACAGATAGGGTGAACAATGTATTGATTTTTCAATCGACCAGCTCGTCGTAGTCATGTGACCCACGAGGAATTTCTCAAGGCCGCTCCAATTGATAGCACGTGGCGGATGTTCTCGAAGTAGTACTTACTCGAATTATGAGAACCTATCAAGTGAAAGTACGATGTTCAATTACGAGGCAATGTAAGGCCATACTTCGAAGTGTAAATGCATAAATACCTGTGCTTTAGAAATAAACGTTCTCTGCTACTTCGAACTGTTTTGCTTCTACTTCGACGTGCTTCACTGCTACTTCGAAGTGACTCTCTATTGCAGCGCTCGAGTGAAGCCGATTTTCGAGGACAAGTTGCGTATTATTCTAAGATAATTTCCACATGGTCGTGTGTGTGATCACATTCTAAAACATTTGTGTGACCGAGCTCGATAGCTGCAGTCGCTTAAGTGCGGCCAGTATCCAGTATTCGGGAGATTGTGGGTTCGAATCCCACTGTCGGCAGCCCTGAAGATGGTTTTCCGTGGTTTCCCATTTTCACACCAGGCAAATGCTGGGGCTGTACCTTAATTATGGCCACGGCCGCTTCCTTCCCACACCTAGCCCTTCCCTGTCCCATCGTCGCCATAAGACCTATCTGTGTCGGTGCGACGTAAAGCAAAAAAAACCATTTGTGTCAGTTTCAGCTCTCGTCATGGCAAGAAAGAAATAAAAATACGAATTTATTGCAGCCAGATGGCCGTGTGATGGATACAATAGGTTTCAAGGTTACAAAGTAAACATGAAATATTGTCGCACAGCATACTGCAATTTACCGATGCTCGAGGCGGTTTAGTCTTTGCTACAGTCAACTATACTCTTTTCCCTTTTACTACACTTTCTACACAGTATTGTGGTATTGTCGCATGGATTCTCACACAGAACATATGCATTCTTTGTTCGGTTCACGATATTTTATGTTTTTGCAAATTTTGCGATAGAAGCCATGTACGGCAAGTCTTGTGACTACGTTTCTTAGTTCCTGATTTTTCTGTGTCCATCGTCTATCGGCCATTGCTTCCGTTGTGTAAAAATCCGGTGGTATGTCCTGTTGCTTCAGAAGCTTCTGCTCAAGTACCTTCTCCATTTGCACGGTAGATGGCAGGTGTAGTTAGAATCGGAGGTCTTCTATATAGAAAGGTTCCCTTGCTAATTCATAGATTACTCTGGACGGTGACGATCTTGCCACGCCCAGAGCTCTCTTTAGGAAGTGTGCTTTCACTTTTTCTATCATGGTGAGGTCTGTTGTGGTTAGCCTTTCCCATATTATCTCTAGGCCATATGAGATAGTGGTAGTTATTTTGGCGTGGAAGAGTGTCATTGCTGTTCGTAGTGAGAGTTTGGTTATGTTCTTCAGATCATATATTCCTCTGATGGTGCTGATGCTCGTTCCTCTATGTGGTGTCTGAAAGAGTGGCACGTTGTTTGCAGGTTGACGCCGAGGTATTTGTAGGTATTGACCGAAGTGAGTTCTTCTTTGCCGAGAGTCATTTTGTTTTCTGCTGCTAGTTTTCCCCCTTTTCGGAAAGCCATGTACACTGTCTTTCTCTGGTTTATGTTGAGAACGTAATCAACTACCCAATTGTGAAGGTGATTTACGACTTTCTGTAGCTCTTGCCGGTTTGGGGAACCCAGGACCATTGTCGCCCGCGTAAACAGAGAGAAACTGAAGTTGTTTCCTCTGGAATCGTAATGTTGCTGTCGCGACGTTAAACAGGATGGGACTCAGTGTGTCCCCTTGCAAAACTCCAATTGTCTGGATTATTTCTTTTGAGGTCGATATTCCGTCATATACTTCCACTTTGTTGTAGTCCTCTATTAACTTATGTTCTAGTTTCGGAACAAGCTTTGATCTGGTCAGTAAGTCCAAAGCTTTTCTGAAGTCTACGAATACTGTGTGAAATATTCCTTTGGGATGTCTAAGAGCTTCCTCTATGTCGTTTTAATAGATTAATAATTTAATAGATTCCTTACGGCATGCAAGGCATTCCTTTCCTGAACCCGAATTGCTGTTTAGGGATCATTGGATCTAGTGCCGGAGTGATTCTCTTGAGGATTAGGATTGTAAAGACTTTGAAAATGGTATTCTACAGGGCAATACCACAGTATGAGTTTGGGTCATTGCTTTTGCCTTTACCTTTGTAGATGACTTTTATCATGGATTTCGTCCATTCATCTGGTATTTCCCCTGATGATAGGCATCTATTGAACAGGTCTGTCCATAGCTCACTTAGTGTTTCTGCTGAGACTTTTAGCATCTCATTGTAGATCCCATCTGGGTCGGTCGCCATTCTGTCTTCTGTATCCTTTATTGCTGCTCTCACTTCCTCTGTTGAGAATTGTGAGACTGGGCTAGTTCCTGTGAGATGGGTAGTGTTGTATGCAGTTTGCGATTGTGCAACGTTCAGAATCTGTGAGAAGTGCTTTTCCCATACTTTCATTTGGATTTCTGCTTGTTTTCTATTGGACTTTCTCCTGGTGGCTACAAAAGGGTCTTTAAGTGCTTCGTCTTCCTCCCTAAGGGCTTGATTTTCTATATACAGGGGTTTTATCGCTTTCAGCATGGCTTTGTACTCTTTACGTTTGACTGTGTACGTTTCCAGAACGGTCCTTTCTTTATGTAGTTTGGCCTCATGTAGGGCTTGCAGAACTTTCACAGTAGATAGCATTCTGTATCGAACCTAGGTTTGGCTGTCCTTTGTATGACAGGAATTGTTGGAGTTTTTAGGGCTTCTTGTATCGCTACCAATGCACGGTTTATATTGTTGGCTTTTAGATGCTGATTACCTTCATATATTACTCTAGTTTTGTTGTTCAAGGAATTGACATCTATCTTTATGGAAGTTCTTTTGGCAAGAAAGGACCTTTACATATTCAATTATCTCCACCAGGATGTCTCACCCATCTTCTAAAAGAGCGATCTACGTGAATCTGGGAATGGACTTAGCTGTCAACATGCAGTGTTAAAAATGTAGCCACCATCTGACATGGGGGAGATAACGACTGGACGCAGATTACCACGTAAGCAGATCGCCGAGTACTTACAGAGACATTTGATGGACTGGATGAACTCCATATTTAGATCTGTTATAAAAAGTCATTGTGCCCGGCTTCTTATATCCACTATCTTCAATGTGAACATCTGGATGCATGGTACTCAGAACGAGAACATTTTTGTTTAAAGATCGTTAGTGTAGCATCACTGGTCTTCAGCAATGCTGTGGTATACCGCGTTTCCCTTCCCTTTTGGACACAGACCGGGACTTCCGTACCAGCTCTATTTATAGTACTGACAAGAGGAGTTGAATTGCTTTTCAAGGTTTCAGCCAGAACAAGGAGGGAAAGTAACTGTCACATGTGAAATTTCTTCCTTTGTACATGTACGGTCCCATCAGTTACTTTACAACCAAGTCCCCAAAGACACTCGCCACTGGGACCAGGGTCATTTATCTCTTCCTAGATGAGGGAAAGTGTTCACAGCATACTTCGAGTCTTGTCTAATGCCACTGAATATTTCTGTCTGTATTTATCTGTCTAAAACTGCAGAAACACTGAGAAGGAGCTCATCAATAGGTATATATACTGCTCTGGTATGTACCTACACTGAGCAATTGCAATGAAATCATAAAAAAATATTGCATATCAAGGCAAACCCTTCTTATTTTATCCTTTTGGATCTCTTAGATTTAACATCAAATCTGAATAATCGCATTATTTCACTAAATCTCACATGCCATCGTCACGTTTACAAATGGAACACCTCACTTCACTGACTCGCTCTTCGCTCCTACGGATGTACAGTACTAAAAAAATGCTTCAAGTTCCTTAAGCACACGAAATGCCTCCGACACAGTGCACGTCACAATGTGTTTCAGCATCTTTTCAGAGATCATCAGTTTCCAAGCACTGATGCAAGTTTCATTCACATAGGTTTTGCATGTGGAGTGGGGCCATGGCAATCCTTGAACATATTATGGTGTGCACGTCTACCACTGCGACATTATTCACCACACCAACTACCCAGGTCATACAACCTCAAGATAAAATTTTGCTGATGATGCTTATTGTTTTCAGGCGCCTAACATCGAAGGTCATCGGCCCTGAAGATAAAATTTTAGTACCTTGTGGCAATATCTGAAAGTTTATGTATTTCATCAGATTCATTGTCTGAAATGTCATTCAGGGTGTAAATAATATCCTGCCGTTTGATTATTTGACGCAAAGCCATAATAAACAGCCTTGTCTATATTACAACTTTCTAGAAAAGTTGCACACTTATACCACATTTCAGCCCACAAGCAATGAGAAGTGTTGTGTTAACACCTGGCATATACAAACACTAATAATGTAACGAATATCAGCGGCTGCTTCTACTCCTGCACAGCTGGCGTGCTAATTTGCCTAGTTGTGATACATCACTGTCACTGATAGGTCTAGGTGTGTGTAGATTTTTCTTTTTAGGGTTGTCCCCAGAAGTAGGGAACTGTGTGGATGTTTATTACAATAATAATAATAATAATAATAATAATAATAATAATAATAATAATAATAATAATAATAATAATAATAATAATAATGTTATTTGCTCTACGTCCCACTAACTACTTTTACGGTCTTTGGAGACGCCGAGGTGCCGGAATTTAGTCCCGCAAGAGTTCTTTTACGTGCCAGTAAATCTACCGACACGAGGCTGTCGTATTTGAGCACCTTCAAATACCACCGGACTGAGCCAGGATCGAACCTGCCAAGTTGGGGTTAGAAGGCCAGCGCCTTAACCATCTGAGCCACTCAGCCCGGCGGATGTTTATTACAAATTGGTGTAAAGTATTAAAATATGGAGTCCTAAGTAAAATAAAAAGAACTATCAGGGAAAGAATTAGAAAACCTTCCGATAATGACCCGGCCACAGTTCTGGTGTTAAATCTGGTGAACATGGAGGGATTTCAAATATAGCTCTCCGTCCTATCCACTGTCTGTGCACACACTGTAAAATACCCTTCATCGATGAGGATCATCCTCATTCAACGCATACAACAGCCTTGGTATGTACAGCTTCCACTAAGCAACTTTCAGAATGTGTTGAACACTCGCACTGCAAACCTGTCTCAGGAGCACTTCGTGTAGCACACTTCTAAGGTAACATTGCAAAAATTTCTAAGATCCCTTGTGTGTCACAAATGATACCATGCATCTCAAACTTATCATAAAGCTGTGTCATTTTCAAGCATGTTGGAAGTTGTGTTCCAAACTAACATCTCCATGCACATTACACTTCAACATTTTAAAGCTTCAACCACCAATTTAAAATGAGCTTCCGTTCCTCAAGCACGTCCCAACAATTTAGAATCACTACCAACATCACAAGAGCCATATGGTTACAAACAGCTTTTGAGAACACACCATACTACACATTCTAAAGATAATTCAATGCAACTCCAAAAATAATACGAAGATACCCACTGATAAAGAGTTTTTTTATGGACTAAGTATATCTTCATAATTTTTAAAGGCATCATTCATACCACCTTTGTTGAGGCAACAAGCTTAACCTTAACTACCCAAGTACCACAATGATCCGAGGTCAAATATATGCCCTCTGCTCCAAATACTTCACTTCCAGAAACGAAGACTTCTTTTCGCTCCCATTTTATATGTCATTTTCTTGCTTAAAATGTTTTTTTGTTTAAATGAGATATAATACAATGTAAAAAAAATACACCTCAAGAATTCATTATGATATTTTGCATTCTTAGAACTATTTTAGTTCATTAAATTTGTATTTCTCCAAAAATTGTGCTGTGCTTATTTTGCTCGTCAGTGTTGTCATTGAGCCTAATTTTTTCGTTATAGATTTTGTCTTACATAAATCCACTATAAAAATTGGGGAAAACATGTATCCATTACACAGACAAATATTGGGGTTGGGAGTGTGGGGAGAGGGAGAAAGCAAAATGGAGAGGAAAATGAAGGCATGAAAACCCAAAGGACGAACTCCTGTATTCATGCGGCATTCTAATTCTCGATCAAGACCGAAGATTTCTGAAGTATTATCCCCTTCATATACAGCAATCTTTGTTATAGCAACATTTAATTTCAGCAACACCTCATCCGTAGCATCCGGTATACAGTGGTACCAGCCTTGTTTAATACGATTAACATGTGTTGACCTGGTAGACAATTTTAATTAACATTATCTTAAGATTTTCCAAGATCCAAAGTATTTTAAGATTGTCATCAAATATTCTGAATCTGAAGTTCATACCAATGACGGTGATAATTTGCCAGTATCTGAACTGCTGTGAAAATACCAAGATATTCTGAACCACCTTCCCACAAAATGTTATCATCACTGCCATCCATAGCATTAGAAATGCTACATTTCCTGAAGCTCTTCCAAATGAGGTTTCCAGGGATAAGATTCCATGCCGTCACAATCCACAAACACAGCAGCTGAACTTCTGGGCACTGAATGTGACCAGTTGGTGTCAGTGTGCGATTATCAGCTGCCATCCATTCTGTACAGAGCTGCATGCAGACATCCAGCGGCTGTAGAATAGAAGTCATCCCACCCGGAATGACTGCTAGGTTGGTTTTCCCATCCTTGATATGTTTCTTCGCAGCGTCTGTTCTGTGGCCGTGGTAACTGTCGAGAACAAGCAAGGTCTTTTGTCCCAATAATGCACCAGGGCGGCGTTTCCAGACACACTTTATCCAGTCTTCCACAAGTGAACTGTTCATAAAGCCGGAGTTCTGAGATCTGGTAACACCAGCGGGTAGATTTTTATATATATTATATAATGCGCATGCACGCACATACTGTATGGTAGCTTTACTGAACATGTTCACAACTCTGGTAGCATCTAAACAGCCGCGCTCTCACTATTAGGACAAGACTTTCTTTCTTCGGCATTATGACCCTTCCTCTGCTCTTTGCTTGCATTGTCGTCTGTTCACCTCTCCGTGTTGTTGCAATAAGTTTCATAGTTGCATTGATTCAGAAGTTCCGAAGTTGGTACCGATGATGATGAATGAACTCGTTGGATATCGTTCTGGAAATATTTGTTTACTTTTATTTGTATTTTCTAATCATTAGGTGTGTTTTAGTAAAGGTTGTAAATAATTTTGACTTCATTTTTTTTTTTAATTTTGTTCTTTCAAAATAAGGGTGCGGGTCTTATTCGGTGGCAGGTGGTATTCGAGATTATACAGTAGCTTTCTCATCAATCCCATTTCTTCTATATCACCTCTTCTCAGCCCCCGGCTAACTTATTTCTGCTTCCCAGCTACAAGATCTGTCAATGTGACCCCTCAACGATTGTTGATGCTCGCCCTCCATATGAAGTTGGAGAAATTGAGCTTGTTGGTGCTGGGTAGAGATGCATGTAAAAATAGACAGATTAGAGAGAGATTATTTATTTGAAGATGGCAGTGTATAAGATTGTCCGTGTTCTTATGTGTTTTCATGTTTGTCCTCGTCTTCCCTTTCTGTTACTCCCTCTTCCCACACTAACCTGCTATTGTGTTTGTCCTGTTATCTGTTCCGTATGTTCCTATCTTTATACAACTTGATTCGACACCTGTTTGTTCCCTTCCAATCCCGATAATGTATTACTGACCAGTCACTTTTCACTTAACAAGACAGAAAATTATACAGAACAAGAGAGGATCAAGATTTATCAAGTCATTTTGTAATGTTGATCCAAAATAAAACCATCAGAATAGATCAGGTATAAAATAACCATAAGACAAAAAATATGGTGTGGAGAAAGCCTACCAGCTTTCAGAACATAGCTTTTACCAATCTCCTTTATACAATGCTGTGTCCTACTACTGATAATAGAAAAACTAAACACAACCCTCATACTGCAAAAAAAATTCAGGAAAATAATAAATGCAATATATAAGCATGATATGGACAAGTACTAACAAAACAAACTTAAAAAAATGACTAACATAATAGTAGTCTCCCACATATATGGAACTATATCATATGACCTGGACTGAGCAGCCCACTTACTGGTGTGGCAGCAGGCATAGCTGGAGCAGCTCCGTAATACTGATAGCCAAGAGGATATGCAGTGGCCGCTGGAACTGCCGCAGCTGCTGCTCCATTGGCCACTGTTGCTGGTGGTTGGTATGCTGAGGTGGCATAGCCAGCAGCAGCACTCCACTGATTCCAGGCCTGCATCCTTCACACAGGCACTGTAACACAACAAACACTTTCTCTTTAAGACAATGATCAAGGAGACTAATACAGTAGCAAATATGAGAGATGGAACTCAGAAAAATAATGCATGAAAACAGAGAAAAAACACTAAGAAACAGGTAAAATACAGTGTTTGACATCAGCTAATTTTCATTACTATGAGCACGTTTAGCCAGATTCGTAGTATGAATATAATGTAGTTTTAAAATAAATTTTAGAGAACCTCCAAAGTACTAGCAGATATTCAAATTCCACCTTCAAATTCAAATTATTATTATTATTACGTACTTTTGAATAACCATCAATGATTAAACAATACATCCATGTTGATACATCCATGTTGTATGTTGGGTATTCAGTCCTAAGGCTGGTTAGGTCCTTAACAGCTATCGTAGATGACCTAGGCATCACTAAAGATGCATACTAGGGAAATGAGGAGTGAGGTAGTTTCCCGTTGCTTTTTCATGAACAGCAAAAATCAAGTAATGTAGCAGCGATTTTCCGGAATATGTTTTCCATTACAGAACATGCCTACTAATGACTACTAATAAGCTCAATCATTTTCACCTGAATCACTCAATTACAATTTCATCAGCAGGAGACAGGATACAAAGTTTCTTAAATGTACAGCAAACATATAACCAAATTTCCCCTTTAATCAGCAGTTGAATTAGTGAATTCATACTCCTAAATTTCCCAAACTGATTTTAAATGTTATAAGATAGTTGTAGCAATGAACACCAAGGCAATTTCAGTTTCGTTTAGTATTGTGGGTAACGAAGACAGCTGTAATTCACTGGCAATACTATCCCTTGTTACAAAATTGCAACTCTGTGATCAATAAAACTATAGATAACTATACGGGTATGATGACCTAAGTGTTCGGCCCCTTTAAACAGCAATCATATCATCATGAAAGCTATTATCTTAGGACGTATGAGCCCATCTTAATCCAAAGTAAAAATAGATTACCGTATTTTCTCGAATGACTTAACACCCTTGCACAATTTATGCATCCCAATATTTTGGGGCCAAAGTGGGGAAAAAGAGATGTTCCTGTAATTGACACACTCACTTCTTCCAACATCCGTCACGCAGCTCCAGATGAGTTTCGAAATAAAAATGTCAGCTACTCCAGTGGCAGCCTTCCTATTGCGAAACTGGGCATTCCAAATATTGGGCAACGTGCCGTTACCAGCCGGTAGGAAATACCATTGCACTAGTTCAGTGACTGAATCAGCGCAGAAGTGGGTAGTGACACTATTCCAAACTGGCACAAACATATCTTCTGTGATCTCAAAATTGTTTATGGATCTACAATGAGGAAGTATTCGAGTAATGTGGCATTGTATAAACTCTCTGTGATCAGTTACATCAAAACATACAGAAACAGGGCAGCATTTCCCCAAGTATTCAGTGTCCGAATGAAACGTGCACTACCGGCGGAAACAGAAAATTGCAATTCAAGCGTCCAACACATCTCTCAATGCATTTCACAGTGGCAAGTTTCCGCAAGAAGAGAGGGATCTACTTAAATATGCGATTTCGTTACGCAACTCTGGATATGCCGTTTCTCACTAAATGATATATTTTAAACGATGGGAAATAGCTGCTGCACATGGAATCAGTGTCTCCGATTTTAAGGTTAGCCGAGGCTGGATGATTAATTTTATGAAGAGAAATGGGATCTCTTCGGCGAAGAACATTATGCCAAAGAATGCCGAATGACTTCAACCAAAAATTTATTGATTTTCACCGCTTTGTGGTTGAGATTTAAAGTTAAAAATTTCATTGTTCTGTATTGAAGAATATTACAGTTAAAATTGAAATAATTGATAAAGAGATTCAACCTATTCAATACAAAAGAATAAGAAATGTAGTGAATTACATTCCCATTTAATAATAAGTAGAAATGGTACCGGTTTCGACCCTAGTCCAGGTCATCATCAGCTGATTAAAACAAGAAAATCAATGCATATGAAAAGGAAATAAAAGATCAAATACACTCCGGATCAGTAGAAGAGGCGATTAAAAATGAATGGGAGTAGACACTGTAAAACTCAAAAGAAGTTGCAAGTCACTCAAAAGAAAACAGTGCGCAATTCTCTGAGCAGCAGCATGGCACACGCAGCGCTAGGCAAAGTCCCACAATGTTTACGAATAGCGGAGAACGGTTAAATGAGCCAGTTTTTTAACACTGTCAGGGACAAAGTCACATCACAATTGAACACATACGAAGATCCATAATCGTGCAGGAGTTGAAGTAATGCCCCAAAAAACATAATGAAGGAACAAATGAATGCTCTTGTTTTTTCATTTGTTCCTTCATTATGTTTTTTGGCATTTTTTAACTTATATTATGTAAATTGTTTGAACCCCTCCCCCCTCATTTTTCACTGACGATGGATCAAACGAGCCAAAACATGTTTGAATTTGTTTACTCCGTCTAATAATGGAATATATGATGTATTGAATTAGGAGAATACACTCATTTTTTCACCTTTGTAAAGTGAAACCTTTGTCAAACTGAAAAAGATGAAGGACTATTTTGAAATAGAAAAAGTGCACAGTAAGTGTTCATATTGAAAAAAGTTTGTACTCTATCTTTCACAGTGTTTTCCCCTTTCCCTATCAAACAGGGTGCACTATTCGGCTATATTTTCGTCATTAGACTCTGTCTAGAACATCCCAAGGGTTGAGGCCCAAAAGACTCTTATCTTCAGTAAGTGTCAATCCACCGCTACGGTGGTCTCCCTTGTGGTCGGCGTCCACCTGTGTAGAGCTGGAAGAGCCAATTTTAATTGATCGTCGCTGCTTCTGATAGTGTTTAATATTATCAACACCAGTATCACCCATCATGTAATTTAATGGAAGGTCTCACAAACACAAAATGTTGCATACAACACAAAACGAAGTAAAGCTTTACTTTTGTACTGTAACATCACCAAGAGAGATCCACTGCACTGAATGCAAAATACTACAGTAATATTTACAATGCTGAATACTTATACGTTAATAATTTCCTTTTCAAGTTGAAATTAAACAGAACATAATTCAATGCCCATATGTTTTCGTCAAAAATAAACCGATTATAAAATTACACAGAAAATAGCATCACTGCCCAGTCACTGAAAGTCCATCTGATTCAATTTAATAATTCAATATTTCCAAAGTAAGTTCACAGATTTCATTTGAAGTAATACTATTGAAGTGGTTCAGAGGAAAGTAATATTTTTCCATACAATTGCATATTACAAGTAAATGCGTAACAATGAGATTAATGGAAACTCCCATCAACCAATGGAAACAACTATCACAGAAATTCGATTAATATAAGTTATCAGTTAATTATATTAAAAAATCAAATTAGAAAATCCTTACTTTACATTGCATGCGTACAATGATCTAATCACCAGTCAAGTGCGTAATACTCAGTGCATAAATACTTTACAAAACAACATGAACAAAAGCCTCATTTCATATTAGAATACATCTAGCAGCAGCACTTTCCAAAAGGAAACTAACTTGTTAAGAGTCGAAATATGGTATTTTAGCAATAAAAATCAATTTAGAAACTGCCAATAGCAACATCCAAAATAAGGTCAGTAAAAAAAATATAATAATAATAATAATAATTGCTTTACGCCCCGGTAAAAAAATTTCCAGGGATCAATATATTTCAGAAGAATAGAGGTAATGGGTAGAATTTAGTCCTGCAGGAGTTCTTTCACGTGCCAGTAAATCTACGACACAAGGCTGACATATTTAGCACCTTCAAATACCACCAGACTGAACCAGGATCGAACCTGCCAGGTTGGGATCGGAAGGTCAGTTGCAGACTCTGATAACTGCTCAAGTGCATTAAGAGAACTGACAATATCCATGAAGAAAAACTGCTATACATCAGGAGACATAGCACAAGCTGTGAAGATCAAGGAGCCTAACAGGGATAGTACCAAACAGGACTACAGTAAAAAGAAGAAAGTATTCCTTCCTTACGTGGCAGGTATAACTGTCAGTATAGGGCGCATTCTTAGGAAGTACAATATAATTCCAGTTTTCACCACAGACCGGAAACTCAAACCCCTGTTTCGACCATTCAAAGAAAGATCACATCTTGAAACACCGGGCGTGTATGAAGTTCCATGTGGTTGTGGCTGCTCATATATTGGCATGACAAAAAGGCTTGTCAGCACCAGGGTGAAAGAACACATCAGGTCGGTAAAGAATGTCACTCTTTCATCCTCCATGGAGAATGCCATAAGCCAGTGTGCCATAGCAGAACATTTCTACAGTATGTGCCATAGCAGAACATTTCTACAGTACAGACCATGAAATCATCTTTGACCAGGCGAAGGTATTCGCGAATGTAAAAGACTTCTATGCTCAACTGGTAAGGGAAGCCATAGAGATAGAGCAGCGCCCAAATAACATCAATAGGGAAGACTGCTTCAAGTTATCAAATACATGGAGACCTGTACTGCAGAAATACATGCATAACACCACCATGGAACAACGGGAAGCACACACGCAACCATCGACAGAGGGCGGTGAATCACAACACGATGATCCTTGAGCCCAATTTGTGAGGTAGGCCGTGGATAGTACGGCCATGACTTCCACGTTTCTTTGAATTTCTTTGCTCATTGTCGGAAGCAGAACTTTTTTTTCTTTTTTTTTTTTTTTTTTTGCTAGGGGCTTTACGTCGCACCGACACAGATAGGTCTTATGGCGACGATGGGATAGGAAAGGCCTAGGAGTTGGAAGGAAGCGGCCGTGGCCTTAATTAAGGTACAGCCCCAGCATTTGCCTGGTGTGAAAATGGGAAACCACGGAAAACCATCTTCAGGGCTGCCGATAGTGGGATTCGAACCTACTATCTCCCGGATGCAAGCTCACAGCCGCGCGCCTCTACACGCACGGCCAACTCGCCCGGTGAAGCAGAACTTAACATGCCCTAATGAAGGGCAATGCAATTTGGCTGAAAGCTTGGCTTCATTAAATAAATATAGTAGCTTTAATCCAGTATTCATTTATTTATTTACATTAATACAATGACCCACGAAACCAACGTTCATTACTTAACATCGAAGTATTTCGGTGTGTAATTATGTTCTACAATTTTGTCCTTACAATTCACTTGCAGCTTCCTCGAGGCTTGTTTGTTCTTCAGATGGAAAGCACATACTCGAGTTCTTGATGGGTTTGGTTTGAGATTATTGGTCTCATAGTAGTGAGATAAAATATCCAATGCTGAATGAGATTTGTTTTCTACTCTTTCAAAGCATTCACTCTGAGTAGCCAAGGCCAGATCATCAGCGTATCGGAAACACTTAGTATGAGGTGGATGTGGCTGGTCGTAGGTACACATATTGAAAAGTAAGGGAACTAGCACACTTTCTGGAGGAAGACCAATCTTTTGCGTCCTCCATCGATTTTGCTGACCCCGAAAATCAACAAAGAATCGTAGATTCTGTAAAAGGGCAGCAACAATTCTGGTAAGCTTGAAATCCTTTGTAAGGCTGTACAGTTTTTGTAACATGATTTGATGTTGTATGGTGTCATAGGCACAAGGAAGGTCTACAAACGCTACTCCTGTGATTTTTCGGGATTGAAAACCATCTTCTAGATACTGTGTTAGGTTTCCTACTTGTGCAGTACAGTTCATACCTGACCTAAAACCAGCTTGCTCTGGGATCAACAAAGGCTCCACAGATGGTGCAAGACGGTTAAGAAGCATTCTTTCAAAGATCTTGTAGAGGTGACAAAAGGGAGATCGGTTGAAAGTTCTTTGTCATTAAGGTTCTTGCCGGGTTTAAAGATAGCAAGTACTCTGGCCTTCCTCCAGATTTTTGGAATGTGACAACGCTCCAAGCAATTATTGAAGAATTGGAGTATCCATTCTTTACTAGCATTTTTTTTTTTTTTGCTAGTGGCTTTACGTCGCTCCGACACAGATAGGTCTTATGGCGACGATGGGATAGGAAAGGCCTAGGAGTTGGAAGGAAACGGCCGTGGCCTTAATTAAGGTACAACCCCAGCATTTGCCTGGTGTGGAAATAGGAAACCACGGAGAACCATCTTCAGGGGACAGTGGGATCTGAACCCACTATCTCCCGGATGCAAGCTCACAGCCGCACGCCTCTAACCGAACGGCCAACTCGCTCGATGGTAGCATTTCCAAAATGTTTGATTTGCTCTATAAGAATGACGTCTAGGCCACATTCTTTTCTGTTCTTACAAATCTTGGTGTTTTCCAGCTCTCCAAAAACAAAAGGTTTGGATATTTCACAGGTTTCATCTTCAATGTTCCTTAGAAATTTTGGTGGTCTAGCTATGCATTTAACTTTGCCATTCAACAAGAGTTGATGGGCATTTGCATTTGGGGATACATTGTAATGAATAGATGCCTTGGTGGGGTCATTATTCAAACGTTTCAGTAGCCTCCAGGCTTTCATGCTGTTGTGCTCTGCGACATATCCAATTCTTGCAGGTTATAAACTTCATTTTCCTTGTCCGTATTGATGATCTACCTGTGATAATTTTTATTGTATTGAAAAGGTGGCAATTGACAAAACTAAAGGAATTGTATCACAAATATCCAATTCTTCCATAAAATTAATCCAATGTCCCCTTTTCAATTTACCAACAGTCTCTATCAGTTTATTGCCAGCCTGTATTGTTACTTCACTAAGAGGATCCACTTTAAAAAGTGAAATGTACTTTTCCAGATCTTTTACCACAAGGATCTAAAACTTAGTAATCTAAACATGTAATCATTTTTTTTTACTTCAAACAAACCAGGAACTGCAGCAATTTGCATATAATGAAAGTTTAGAAAATTTTGCATTAATATATTAGTAATAATAATAACAATAATAATACTGTAACTGTAATATTGTACATAACGCTCTATTTTTTATATGAGGTATAGGAAACACCACCTCTCTAAAATAATGCAGTTTTTTATAGTAAAAATATTTTTATCGTAACGTTTTGGATCATGAAATACTTGTTTTTCAATGAAAATATTTATTTGAATTATCACTTCATAAAATAAAAATGTATAAAATAAAGGTGCATTAATTTAGGTCAATAAAATGCCCAAAGCATTGCCTTCAAAACAAAAAAATTCACATCCACTTTACATAAATCGAACAGAAGTTATAATGAATAATGTACTGCAAGGTAAAAAGTGCACATTAGGCCTTAGCGGTATAGGACATGGAATGTGGTTGGAGATGAGGAAAGGTGGTTTAATAGGTAAGGGATATGAAAATGGTTATTGACTGGACATTTTTGGTTTGAAGTTTTACTGGAAGAGTGTTAATTTTACCAGAGATGTACAGTACATGTAAAGAAGCCTACATTTATTAACAAGAAGATACCACATTTGATGCACTTAACTTTCAACTATGCAGTTTAGATTATTCTCAACTAGACTATTACATGGATGCCCTGCAGCAGCTCAAGCGTAGTTTTCATCCTTGGTGTATTTAGTCTTAATTATTTAGGCCTGGCCAAATTATGGTGACTTTATGAACTTTTTATCAAAGAACTTAGTAAATTCAGCCATCTTGTGGTAAATTTATGAATTTTTTATCAAAGAGCTCCAATATTTAGTTTTGAATTGTCTCAATTTATTATTAAGATATATGTCAGTACTACATTCATGATTTCCTTTCGAATGTGAGTATGAGCTATTAATACTATTGAAGCGTTTGTGTGCTGATGATGGCTCCAAGAGCCGAAACATGTCCACATTTCATAGATAAATATTTTTAGATTATACTGTGTATTGATTAGATGGTTAATCTCTTCTCCTTCCCCCCCCCCCCCCCCCCCACAAGTTATATAGTCAATACGAGCCAATATGAGCATGATTACTTGTAACCAACTATTAAATTATAAACAGAAAATCTGATCAGGAGAAAAAATTCTTAGATGGAGATTGATTAAAGCATAGTTAACATTTTAAAATAATTGTTCAAATTCATAAAATATTTCATAAGATTAAAATATGTGGAACGAAAGACTTTTTTTTTTTGCTAGGGGCTTTACGTCGCACCGACACAGATAGGTCTTATGGCGACGATGGGATGGGAAAGGCCTAGGAGTTGGAAGGAAGCGGCCGTGGCCTTAATTAAGGTACAGCCCCAGCATTTGCCTGGTGTGAAAATGGGAAACCACGGAAAACCATCTTCAGGGCTGCCGATAGTGGGATTCGAACCTACTATCTCCCGGATGCAAGCTCACAGCCGCGCGCCTCTACGCGCACGGCCAACTCGCCCGGTGAACGAAAGACTAATGGAAAAGAAGGGTATAAACAGTTTATAGCACTATCAAGGAATACACTAAAGCAAAATTTAACAAGAATTCCACCTAATACTCAAGGAACAGGATGCAATCGGAGCAAATTAATAATTGTTTGCAAGTAAGAGAAAATTAAAGTAGCATCCTCAAACCTTGAACTCGGTTCAAAGAAGACTAAGATTGGAGCAGTCTTCCAAAATACTAGAGAACATTAACCCACAATATTCAGAATTCCATCATTTACTCTTTTTCAGTAAGCTGTAGAGGATATTGTCTGCCCAGGGTAAATTACACAAAAGTAGATTCAATTGCGTTTTAAAAAGTTATGATTGCTAACAAACTTATACATTTAGGGTTTTACCAACTTGACTTAATAAAGAAACACTGCTCAATGTAGAACATGGTGTATTGGATGATAACCCCAATAAACCAATCTCCACTCGGGGATGGAGAGAGCAATTATTTCTAAAAATTATTATTTCTAAAAATGTTTGATTTCAAACACACATCCTTTCTAATCATATTACTGCAGGATAAAAATTATATGCATGTCAGTCCAGCCGCTGTAGTTACTTGGTGCCAATTTAGGTATGATGCCTGGGGTGGTTGTCTTTAACAATATACATACATTTTTAAAAAGGCGCCTGATAATAGTATAAAAGTGAGAAACTGTATGGAATGAAGATGCCACAAGCAATTCACTACATTTCCAAGAACATCAACATGTATCGAATGGGATGTACTAGTCATGCGCCTTTGTAGGTGTGCTGTTTACCAACTGATGAGCCCAACTTAGCACACTGGGGCGAAACGCTGGCAGCCAGGAATGAGTTAGTTGGTAAATTTATAATGGTCCAATAACGGACCAACTATATTGGTACTACTCTATATTCAACCAGCTGACAATCATAACAGCAGTCATTCTTACACCCATTCCTATTTGGCATACTTTATATCAAAGAAATACATCATTCAATTTTTAGACATGAACATAACTGCATAATGCAAATTAAAATTTACTTTGAAATTCAGAATGTACACTGCAGTACAAAAATGTCGAATATGCATAAAAACCAACAAAATATACAACTTGCCTCCCGTCTTCAAATGTACTGAATTACATCTACTTTTAATGATTCAACCTTTCAATGAAGGTAAGGATTTATAAATTACAGATACAAAAAATTCAGACAATCTGTTCATCTCATTTAAGTGCAAAAGAAATGCAATACTAGGGTCAATAAAATTCTTCAGAGTGAATAAATGAAAACTATCATTTCTGCTTGCAGGAAATAAGATTGAACCTGATCTGTGCAAAGCCACACATGATGATCCTCAAAGAGGCCAACATTTGTAAAGGTCATATATCAAATATAAGACACAGAGGACCTTACCTTTGTTGTATAATCAAATGGGCCAGCCGGCTACTATTCTGGCCGTCACTGACTCGTCACTGAAGGCTGTCTAGCTGTTATGTTCCCCCGTGTCCAATCAGCTGCTGATAAAACCAACACCGAATTGAATTCTCTTTTCCTCTCTCCCCAACTCCGCACGTTCCACTGATGGTATCAGATCTCTTGAACTGCGCTACTCCATACACACACATTACTATAGTATAGTCTGACAAGTGCTACCAGTCATACAGAACAGTGCTCATGTGCAAAAATAATAATATGCACGTCACCTCCATCAACATCAGTATACTTAAATCAGATTGAGAACTTATTAATCAACTGTAAAAACACAGACTATCTTGCTCGAGAACGTAAATCTCTGTCAACACTCTGAAAGGGAAAAATTCAGTTAACAAGTCAAATCTTGGATATCAGCAACCGAACTGTAACAGCACTAGTATCAAGTCTGGAATCAGAAAGACTAAATAGGATTAGTACTGAAATGCAGCAAAATTCTATAAACAAGGTCATCTCACATCCTGTATTATACTGTTGACTGACAAAACAATAAATTAAAAAAAGTTAGCATTTTTTCTCTGGAATAGAAAAAGACTGCTGCACCGACATCCACACAGCACCTAACTGGAAGAAAGTTAAAAAAAAATTAAGAATTAAGTCTATCATCTTCGATCCACATGTGGCTGCAACATTCATCAAGTAATTGCTTCTTCCATCACACCAAGTAATACACGCGACTACCCCTCCCCCCCCACCCTTCAAATGCCTCTTTTTTTAAACCTGTTTCGTCAATCAAATGTCATTTTATTTTAAGGAAACTCGTAACTTTTATCACAAAAATGCCATTTACTTCGAACTGTACTTTTAACCCTGCATTCTATAGCTATCTCATCCTGCCTGGTGGCTATAATTGTTACGGTTCTTTATGGTCTAATAATAATGTTATTTGCTTAACCTCCCACTAACTACTTTCACGGTCTTCGTAGGCGCCGAGGTGCCGGAATTTAGTCCCGCAGTTCTTTTAATCTTTATGGTCTGACACCGTAGCTAGCCAATAGAAAAAAATATATAGGCCTACCATCAGAATGTTGACCCGCAGGGTCCACAACATGACGGTACACAATTTCTAATCACTGGATTGTGTACCAAACCTGAATTCAACTTCAAACCTCTCCACAGAGTTCATATGTACTGAGGGCAGGTGAATGTTCATGATTCACCTGTCGGATGAGGAAGTCACCCCCTTCAGCAGACTTCTTGGCATTATTCGTCATAAGAAACCTACGTGCCAACACAAGGGTGCATCCTCGCCCTAACTCATCATCCCTCGTTCAGACACGCAAATGATACAAAATTGCTCTTCCCACAGCCTTATTACAACAGCATTTAAAATGAGTCACTTTCAAATGTTAACTTCCCGATTTATCACTTAAATCCACTATCAGGCCTAATTGTTTGCGGAACACTGTTATATTTTTATTTATTGTTTCTCACGCTGCTTCCAATAAAACGTGAGTAATGTTTCAGAAAATTTATAGAAATTTAGAGGAAGGTATCCAAAACCCATTGTGGATTCGTGCAGCCCCCTCCTTGAACATACACGAGGCATTCAATCAATCAATACTGATCTGCATTTAGGGCAGTCGCCCAGGTGGCAGATTCCCTATCTGTTGCTTTCCTAGCCTTTTCCGAAATGATTTCAAAGAAATTGGAAATTTATTGAACATCTCCCTTGGTAAGTTATTCCAATCCCTAACTCCCCTTCCTATAAATGAATATTTGCCCCAGTTTGTCCTCTTGAATTCCAACTTTATCTTCATATCGTGATCTTTCCTACTTTTATAAACGCCATTCAAACCTATTCGTCTACTAATGTCATTCCACGCCATCTCTCCGCTGACAGCTCGGAACATACCACTTAGTCGAGCAGCTCTTCTTCTTTCTCTCAATTCTTCCCAACCCAAACATTGCAACATTTTTGTAACGCTACTCTTTTGTCGGAAATCACCCAGAACAAATCGAGCTGCTTTTCTTTGGATTTTTTCCAGTTCTTGAATTAGAATCCTGGTGAGGGTCCCATACACTGGAACCATACTCTAGTTGGGGTCTTACTAGAGACTTATATGCACTCTCCTTTACATCCTTACTACAACCCCTAAACACCCTCATAACCATGTGTAGAGATCGGTACCCTTTATTTACAATCCCATTTATGTGATTACCCCAGTGAAGATCTTTCCTTATATTAACACCTAGATACTTACAATGATCCCCAAAAGGAACTTTCATCCCATCAACGCAGTAATTAAAACTGAGAGGACTTTTCCTATTTGTGAAACTCACAACCTGACTTTTAGCCCCGTTTATCAACATACCATTGCCTGCTGTCCATCTCACAACATTTTCGAGGTCACGTTGCAGTTGCTCACAATCTTGTAACTTATTTATCACTCTATAGAGAATAACATCATCCGCAAAAAGCCTTACCTCCGATTCCACTCCTTTACTCATATCATTTATATATATAAGAAAACATAAAGGTCCGATAAAACTGCCCTGAGGAACTCCCCTCTCAACTATTACAGGGTCAGACAAAGCTTCACCTACTCTAACTCTCTGAGATTTATTTTCCAGAAATATAGCAACCCATTCAGTCACTCTTTTGTCTAGTCCAACTGCACTCATTTTTGCCAGTAGTCTCCCATGATCCACCCTATCAAATGCTTTAGACATGTCAATCGCGATACAGTCCATTTGACCTCCAGAATCAAAGATATCTGCTATATCTTGCTGGAATCCTACAAGTTGAGCTTCAGTGGAATAACCTTTCCTAAAACCGAATTGCCTTCTATCGAACCAGTTATTAATTTTACAAACATGTCTAATATAATCAGAAAGAATGCCTTCCCAAAGCTTACATACAATGCATGTCAAACTTACTGGCCTGTAATTTTCAGCTTTATGTCTATCACCCTTTCCTTTATACAAAGGGGCTACTATAGCAACTCTCCATCTGGTATAGCTCCTTCGACCAAACAATAATCAAATAAGTACTTCAGATATGGTACTACATTCCAACCCATTGTCTTTAGTATATCCCCAGAAATCTGATCAATTCCAGCCGCTTTTCTAGTCTTCAACTTTTGTATCTTATTGTAAATGTCATTGTTATCATATATAAATTTTATTACTTCTTTGGCCTTAGTCTCTTCCTCTATCTCGACATTATCCTTGTAACCAACAATCTTTACATACTGCTGACTGAATACTTCTGCCTTTTGAAGATCCTCACATACACACTCCCCTTGTTCATTAATTATTATTGGAATGTCCTTCTTGGAACCTGTTTCTGCCTTAAAATACCTATACATACCCTTCCATTTTTCACTACAATTTGTATGACTGCCAATTATGCTTGCCATCATGTTATCCTTAGCTGCCTTCTTTGCTAGATTCAATTTTCTAGTAAGTTCCTTCAATTTCTCCTTACTTCCACAGCCATTTCTAACTATTTCTTTCCAGTCTGCACCTCCTTCTTAGTCTCTCTATTTCTCTATTATAATAAGGTGGGTCTTTACCATTCCTTACCACCCTTAAAGGTACAAACCTGTTTTCGCATTCCTCAACAATTTCTTTAAACCCATCCCAGAGTCTGTTTACATTTTTATTTACCGTTTTCCACCGATCATAGTTACTTTTTAGAAACTGCCTCATACCTGCTTTATCAGCCATATGGTACTGCCTAACAGTCCTATAATGGTAATGGTAATGAGTGTGTGTGATCCGTACAGACGACCTTAGCATTCTCACCTACCACCCGTGACGTCCTGGGTTCGATTCCGGCTCTACGAGGACTAATCTGATAGTTGGCAGCAAAAATCTCATGTGGTTTCTTAATTGGCATGCTGATCAGATGTTATTTGTCTGGTGGAGGGAAATCCTTATAGCATACAAAAAAACCATTGTCAACAACAAACAATGGATCTGGATTATCTGGATGAAGATGATAATGTTCAAGAACAAAATTCTGACCATGAAGGTCTGACAGCAAAGGTGACTAGTGAAAATGAGATAGAAATATTTGGTCAAGTGATACTGAATAAGCTGCAAGTGATGGTGAAAGTGATAATTACACACATGATGCTGTAAAATCCTTCACAGCAACTGATCCAAGGAAACACCACAGGAAAAGAACAAAATATTAACCGAGGTCTTAAAGAAGTTAAGGTTTTACTTTCAATTTTTTCAACATCCTCAAAGGATGTGTTCAGTAAATACTTTTTATTTTCTAAATTTTTTGTACCGGTTTAACGTCGCACCAACACATCACAGGATCTTTTTATCAACAGATGGATGGGAAAGGGCTTATATCAGGAAGGTAGCGGTCATAGCCTTAAGGTACAACCCCAACATTTGCCTAGTGTGAAAATGGGAAACGACGGAAAACAATCTCCAGGGCTGCCGACGGTGGGATTCAAAACCACCACCACCACCACCACCACCTGAAAACAACCTCACAGCTGCGCAACCCTAACAGAGTGAACTCACTAGGTAAATTCTTTCCTTTATGGGATATAAATTTCATATTGATTGGTCTACTTAACTGAGATTACATTAAAAATTAATTATATTCTACTGGTTCCACCTTTTCAACACAAAATTTTCTGTAATGTAAGTTACTTTACAAGTTGTTTATAGATGATTGTTGTCTGTGAGGAATGGTCACAGTAATGTTTAAACTTGGCCATGTGTATAATACATTAGAATGGGGCACTTGAAAGACATTAAAATGTTTTTAGGTAATTATCCTTGATGCTAAACAGAATTGAATTCCTTCAACGTTATGATAAATGAATTCAATTCTTTTTAGCATAAACAATAATTACCTAAAAACGTTTTAAAGGCATTCTAATGTATTATATGCACGGCCAAGTTTCAACATTACTGTGACCATTCCTCACAGATAATTTTAATCTTTTGAATTGATCAGTTTAATCCACGCATGTTTTATGTTATGTGCTTCCGTACAGAAGTCGGCAGAACCAAAGTAAACTTGCGGAAGTGGGGCTTCTCAAGTGATTCATCACTTTGTGATTGCGGAGAGCAGCAGACGATCCAACATCTATGTCAGTGTGTTTAATGTCCTTCAATGTGCACTATGAAAGAGTTGATTGCAGCCTCCCCCAACGCTATTGACGTCACCCAATACTGGGCAAGCATCATCTAGCTCTTGAATATTGTTGTTCTATCTGTGATTGTATAACAGACTTGTATATTTGTATAGCAGGAATGTAGATATCTTGTTGCTTTTTGTTAAATATCTGTAAGTAAAGTTGATACTTCTGACACGAATAAAGAAAGAAAGATGTTATGTGCTTGTACATTGTTTTTGGACTTAATGCCTTGTATAATTTGTGCCATTGGCTGATGATGACCCAGATCTGGAGTCGAAACTAGTACCATGGATAAACAACTTTTAACTTCCATTACAGAACATTTTGTATTGAAAAGATGGAACCAACAGAATATAATTAATTTTTAATGTAAATTCTTTCCTGATGAAGTATTTAACATCATTGTGAAACATATAAAAGAAGTCAGGGGCTAATTGCATACAGAAGTTGACAACACCAGAACTGCATGCATTTATAAGAGCACTTTTAGCAATAGGTGCAACATCTGGTACTATAATCTGAATGAACTTTGGTCTGGACCAAAGAGGATAGAATAGAATAGAGATGTAACTCAATGATAAATTTTGGTACCAAGCCACTAGTAGTTTCAGTCTCCCATAAGAGATAGCGTCACAGTGCGCATTTTGTGCAATACCTTACTGCTATTATCAACAGATAGTGCAGAGAAGTAGCATCCGGCGCAGTGACGCACATCCGGTTATGCTTACAGCTCCCCCCTCCCCCGCCCACCCACCCGTCGATAATAATGCAGTTCTACTACTTCCATGTCCAATTCATTGTAATTCATATATTTTTATTTCCAAGTACTTACTATGTTGTAAATAATGATCTGATACCCCTAGTTCGTATGGCATACTATGTTACTGAGAACATAACCTCACGGCTCAAAGCAGCTTTTAACTTCAAATGAATGATTGACACATTAACACAAAGCTGATATTATAACAAATAAGAAATCCCTTTAAAAGCAAAGGCATATGCCGTAACTGATCCGAAGATGACACAATACCACTGCTTCTCTCAGAGAAGCCCGAAACGAAGTCTTCCATATCCTCGTAGTTCCTTTTATCGCACTCAGCTTATCTGGGACATAACCAAATGTCTCCGCTGAGAGCGAATATCACTGGCTGGAACCTCGTAAGGCAACGAGGGCAATGTAACAGCCTCCATGGCAGCCTTATCAACTAACACATTTCCATTAACACACATGTGGCTTGGGCGGCAAATAAATGCGAGTCTGGTGCCGGCATCCGAACACCCGGCCACTGCACCAAAGGGTGTCAAGGGGAATATGTATCTATAGATCGTTGCGCACTCAAGGAGTCTGCACACAGCAGGAAGTGCCGGCAATCATCAAACAGTGTATACCGCAAGCATCACAGATAGCACAGAGCTCTGCTGTGTATACACTACAGACTTCCGGTAGAGGAGAAAGAAACCTGTTATTGTTGACAATGAACGCACAGCCTACTCCCACTACTGCCCTCGAACCATCAGTGAAAACGACTGAATCGGGGTACCGGCCAACAACGGACAGGAAATAAAAATGCAAGTTTACATGGTGCATTCGACCCCCAGACCTACCTGTGACAAGAAAAATCTTGGGTCATTTTGGGATTTCCTAGGGTTAACTGAATTCTTTGTCAGAAGAATTTACAACATATGGATACAAAATGAATTATATCAATGTTACAATTTTCCTATAGCTGGCGTATCAAAATATTTTGCCAGACTATCTGTACTAATTACAAAAACTAAAATCTACTTTCTACATTTTAATTTTCAGTGCATAAATGAACTGCACATAAATTGTTGGAAGAGATGCAATTATAGTACTTAACTATGTTTCATTTTATAGGCACAACATCAATGATAAGTTCCACGTGGCGCAACACACCTCACGGGCCTTGGGCTACCAAGTGACCACTGCTCAGCCCAAAGGCCTGCAAGATTTCAAGGTGATGCCTGGACAGTATGAAAAATCCTCTCAGCAATTATCCTTGCCTAGACTGAGGCCGCTATTTCACTGTTAATAGATTCTCAACAGTAATCAGTGAACCCCGAACCAGCACTCTGAACCCAAGGTCACTCAAATGAGAGGCAGGCAGGCAGGGTCGGTGTCAATGATAAATAATGTAAACAATTTTACTCCCAAAAACATACACAACCTACCAAAAATTGGGCACCTGTCCACAACATTCGTATCGTGGTGCTCACCAAATCGGAAATAAATAGTGCCACCTCTTGCGGCTATAACAGCAGCCACCCTATTCAACAGACTCTTGATGAGAGTGTGCAGAACATCCGAAATTCGTCCCCATTCCTCCCCACTGAGCAAGTTGTACAATGCATTTTGGTCGTTCCTCCCGAGACCTCGCCCGGCGATCCAATATGTCGCTAAGATGTTCATTTGGATTGAGGCATAAATTCTGGGCAGGACAGTCCAATTGGCGAACACTATCGTCAGAGCACCACTACAAAATAGCCCCCGAAACATGACATCTAACATTGTCATCCTGGGAATACCAAAATGCCATGAGGTGGGTGCATTTCATTATTCAGAATGTTGCAGTATGCTTCTGTGTTTATGCCGCCCTGGACAAACACTAGCAGACTCACACCTTAGTACAAGAAACAGCCCCACACAATCACTCCACCACCAAATTTTCCGGTTGGCTGTACACACTCCAACTAAAGCCATTTCCCGGATAGACACCAAAGCCATACGTATCCATCAGACAAATGTGAACCTCATCACCCACAGAATCTGTTTCCACTCCTCCATTGTCTGCTTGTGCCGATCCAAAGATCTTCAAAGTCTCCGAGCTTTATTGTCTTTACTGATATGGGACTTACATGCCTTCAGCTGTGTTCTATTTTTGACAATTCCACATTTCTGCCATGTCTGTCAGTCTAATCTTAAGGTCTCCCATAACGTGCACCCTTGGCACAATGCCCACCCACCTTCCACTTATGCAGGACAAATGCTACTGCCGATCTGGGCCAGTCTAACTTCCCTGCAATTGCCCTGCTTGACAACTCACCGAAGTGGTAGCCCATAATCATATCTTTCACAATATCCGATACCTCAAGCCATCTCTTTGTCAAGTGGTTCTCGTACATCCCGAAGCATATGTCTGCCACACAATTCGACTGACATACTAAATTACCAACAATCATGAGTACCAAATTACTTTTATTTAATTACTTGGGTAGATAGTGTAGTACTACAAGAATAACATGTGAAACTAGTAACAGTTCCTTCAACTAAATATGTTTCATATTTTCTGAGGAACAATATTCACAATACAAAAGAATGTAATACAATATTCACTCCCATGTTCTTGAGCAACCTTCAAGCAACATGGGCTTGTATAGCTCAATATCTCAGGGAACACAGTTTAGACATTTTTTGCTATGAACATTTCATAACATATACCCCAGATGTCAAATGACAAACATCCTGTATAACTTCAATAGTATTAACCGTAAGGATAAATTTGTTTTTGTATATTATTACTAGTCGCATTAAATATATATGGCAATATTCACAGCCTAACACCACTATTTTAAGTTCATATCATCATAATAAAAGCACTTGCAGTACAGAAAAATAAATTAAAGAACACCCCTATTATAAATATGACCAAATCACATCATACTAAAAAATTCTAATGGTAAAAAATATTGCAAAGTTATTCACTCTCTAACAAGGAGCCTGCCAAAATACTGAGACATTGTAATAGATTCTCACACATACCACTCGAAGATACATAAAAAATATGAAAACTGCCAATCATCAGGACTGCATACACCTAGGCTATTCATAATGAAATACACAGTACATGCAACAGAAACATAGGGTAGTTAAATAAATATTCAAAAAATGAGTCCTGATCCATCAGCAGGTTCTGAACAAACGTATGTACAAGGTGACATTCTTAAAAATTAATGGAACGGTTAATAAACTAATGATAAGTTTAATAATAGCTCAAAAGATTGCAATTGTTTTAAATAACCTTTACCACTGGAACACTAAATTCATTACCTACCCATTTAAGTTCATATTCCCTCCCATACATCTCCCCTTTTCTTACGCTCTTCTAGGGTTTGAAGACAGATTGTTCAATTCATGTTTTAATGCATAACTCCACGATCTTATTTAGCTTCAGTAAGTTAATTGCTACTACCAATTCAGAGTTACTCTTCCCATTTTTCACATGGGCTTACAGCTGGTAGGATATAATTAGCAAAAACATGGCACAAAGTACAAGACACGCCGATTCTTTTAGTGTAGCGCGCGTGCGGCCCAGAACATCTAAGGGTATCACAGACCTGTTATTGCTCAATCTCGTGCAGCTAGAAGCCACCTGTCCCTCTAAGATGCGTTGTCGCCGGTAGCACGAACGGATACCGGATACGACTATTTAGCAGGCTAAGAGTCTCGTTCGATATCGGAATTAACCGGACAAATCGCTCCACAACTAAGAACGGCCATGCACCACCACCCACCAAATGAAGAAAGAGCTCTCAATCTGTCAATCCTTCCGGTGTCCAGGCCTGGTGAGATTTCCCGTATAGTCAAATTAAGCCGCAGGCTCCACTTCTGGTGGTGCCCTTCCGTCAATTCCTTTAAGTTTCAGCTTTGCAACCATACTTCCCCCGGAACCCAAAAGCTTTGATTTCCCGGTAGCTGCCCGCCGAGTCATCGGAGGATCTTCGGCGGATCGCTAGCTGGCATAGTTTATGGTTAGAACTAGGGCGGTATCTGATCGCCTTCGAACCTCTAACTTTCGTTCTTGATTAATGAAAACATACTTGGCAAATGCTTTCGCTTCGGTCCGTCTTGCGACGATCCAAGAATTTCACCCTGAATGTCGCAATACGAATGCCCCCGCCTGTCCCTATTAATCATTACTTGGGTTCTGAAAACCAACAAAATAGAACCGAGTTCCTATTCCATTATTCCATGCACAAAGTATTCAGGCGCAGCCGGCCTGCTTTAAGCACTCTAATTTGTTCAAAGTAAACGTGCCGGCCCACCTCGACACTCGAAGAACACCGCAGTAGGATTTCATTGGGGTCTGCCTACGACGCGCAGGAACCGCACGTGGACGCGCGCTTTTGACTCGCCACTACCGGCAGGACGTCCCACAAACCAAGCCAGTCAGACACCGACGAGCGATGAACCGACAGCATGGGACACAAATCCAACTACGAGCTTTATAACCTCGGATGAGTCCCGTATCGTTATTTTTCGTCACTACCTCCCTGTGCCTTCCTTGGATGTGGTAGCCGTTTCTCAGGCTCCCTCTCCGGAATCGAACAAAGCAAAACTAATATGACCCCCCTTCTTGGGACTCCTTTTTGTTCCTTCCTGCCGAACATCGATCAATAAAAGTCTATCAGGTCTGTTTTAACCATCTGTCATGGCATTTCCTGATATTTAAAGTCATTTCTCAGATTTCAAAATTGAAATCTTTTGTTAGGCTGATCAACTGGTTGTTAATGCCCCATAAATTGAAATGTTAGCAACATTTATTTCAACAACCAGTAGAAACAATAATCACTACCATTATAATGGATGTTCTCAAAGTACCAACGAGACATATTAGCTGCACCAATATTTTGCTCCTGCAAGTTCCAGAGGAATAAATTGAAATTACGAATGATATATGAAGATTTAATATTATTGGTGATTCAATTAAGAAAAGGGAGCTCTTTAATAGTCCCTCTGTCGCGCATATAGAACCTGTCTGTCATCATACGATCAATTTTAGATTACTTCTATCTATCTGAATCTCATCCTGCTAATTTATATCTTCCACTCATCTCCATAAAAGTGACTAATTATAATCGTGCCTTACTCTATAACCACATGCAATGAAGAACTAATAATCAATGTCTTTAATATTGTTATGCACAATCCTTGCAAAAATTACTGACTAAAACTACATAAAACGATCACGAATGAACATTAGTCCACGAGTCATTTGCCCTGTGCTGCTGAATGTCCGACTTCAACAATTTTAATTCTCCTACGGACCTCTTTTGCCATACACTACTTCCATTTGACAAAAACACGGTCTTGGGGAACTACCCACTTACGACTTCACTCTCTGATAGATGGCAAATGCCGAAATTAGTACTCAGGTAGCCAGAATAGCACTTCATGTCTGTTTAGGCCTACTATGATTATTATGTACAGTAAAGTCGCCCGCCTAAACTACAAGCCATGGGCCACACCTAGCCTGCCGAGGCTTTTGCTGTGGTCTACCTGAACAGTAGGTATTTTACTATCACGTATTGAGTTTAGTTTATAGTGGTTCAGTTTCTACTCATAATTTAACTGCACTGTGCGGATCACTGATAAGTTTATCTTTGCCCTGTAATACCAGGTCCAAGTCAACTAGAAATGCTAAGGACAAGCAGGTGAATTCTAATAATTCACAAACGTGAACTTCCCCCTCTAGAAATTCAAAGATTTTCTCTCGCAGAGGAGAGAGAATATACTAATAATAGGACCATGATTTAGCAACCTTACTTCTACGTGGTAAATTACAGCACTGGACATCAGTAACTGTAAAAGCAGTTAGTAACAGCTCCTTTTTAAGCTTCTCTCCTGAAAATGAAAGTTTTCAGTCTACCAACTGTGAGTTCAGTAAGTTATTAGGTCTGAGATGTTAAAATGGCAGTTTGAATTTCAAAACTTGTCAGAGGATGAGGTTATCTTCTATAGAATGGCAAGTAAATGAAAGTTTAAAAAAAGTGTTACAGCAAATTCAAACGCAGGACTGCAAGATCCATTTGATTAGTCACTGGTGTCATGGTATCTTTGCCAGATGAATGTTCCAAACTTTAGGCAAAAGCATACAAATACAAATTCATCAGTTGACATAGCAACACCATCCTCCGTCTATAGACTTGTTTCGACTGATAATAACCTTAGTTTGTCTCCAAAACATGCTGAAAGATTTCAGGAGTCTATTGTGACTTTCTTTCAGCAGAGAATGAGTGAATAAAATTACATTTTAAGGGCACATTTTAAAAATCACATCGTTAGTGCATAACAACAAGCATATCTGAAGCCTTTTTGAAGCATAAAAGATCTAGGGATCTATTCATAAATTAATTACTCCCTGTAAATTCTGCAAACACAATTTCTACCAGTTTGACACCAAAGTGAACAGTCACTGAAAACATGAGTGAATGGCAAATTATTAGACTTAAAACAGATTTGTGATTGATATCAAAAAGTGACATGCAAAATTCAAATATTTCAATGTAGTACAATAAGCTACATGCCTTAACATGAATGAACCACAACCTTGCTGCACACACCAGACTCAGTGAGATGTGCTTTACAGCCTGGTTCCCTCCAAACACCACTGTCTGTGCCTCTGAAATGGGCTGCATGGTGACGAGTTGTAAGAACAGGAAATTGCCATGGCAGTCAACGCAGACTGGGACCGAGCAAGTTAAAAGTTTAATCGGGCACACGTATTCCTGTAGCCACGTAAAATCTATGTGATGCAGCATTCAGGGGTTGCTGTTTTCTAATTGGACATCACTGTATTATAACCTGTGATTAGAATAATACAGACATTTTTATTTTAATATGCATTAATTCGCACCAACACAGATAGGTTTTATACCAACGATGGGAAGGAAGCACCCATGACCTTAATGAAGGTACAGCCCCAGCATTTGCCTGTTGTGAAAATGGGAAAACACTGAAAACCACTTTCAGGGCCGCTGGCAGTGGGGTTCAAACCCACCATCTCCCAGATGCAAGCTCACAGCTGCAGCCCTCTATCGGTATAATGAAGTACACGTACCATGCTAATTCATGATATGGGCTTGAAATATCTTTGCATCACTAGTAACATGTTCTTTTGAGGATACCAATAATGTAATAACCAGTGTTATGAAGGGGCTTTAATTTATGTGCGATTATACCTTTATGGGAGCTGAAATGCCATAGGTCTTAACATAGAATTCTACTAGAGTAATAAAACTGGGAAAGGAGAAAAAAAAAGAAATCATACTTAGGCTAGTTACTAGAGCTGGGACTTGAACCTCGAACTGCTATACAGGGAAGCTTCTCACTTATCCGAGGGTGAGAGTCAACAAATTCAGCAAAAAATCAACTTTTCTGTTAAGAAGTGTAGCATTAAATCATCCATTTTATTTTATAGTCTGGACACTGCAACTTGGAATACTTTATTCAATACGAGATACAAGATATAATGGTATTTTGTGTAAATAAGTCGCTGATCATGACATAACTTTCTGATGCTTGTATTTGGACAGATTCTATCAACATGTGATAACAAATTATAGAAATAGCCTATAGATCAACACAAACTATCAATAGCTTTAACAAAAAAATCGTTACTCAAGTCATAAGTAGGTATGGATCCAAGATTCTTGTATCATCACAGTGAACAGTAAATTCAAGGTTAGCTAAGAGCAAGATAGTTGAAATGTGTGCACAATATTATCAAGATAAAATTAAACAACATTCTAATTGAGCAGCCTTAAATTCTATTATTTTCCAATGATATATCTCTGATACTTCACAGATGCTAAATAAAATGCAAACACTTGGATTGAAAGGTATAAAATTCCATCAGTCATTAAACAAATGCAGTAAATTCAATCTCTAAGAACAAATTCCACTTAACTATACATTCATCAAGTTTAAGCCAACATATGGCCAAATCCATCCAAAGTTTAGAAAGGCAACAAATATTTCTCTACAGACCAAGCTGAAAATGGACATTCTCAGAAGCAGTTTCTAGACAAATGTCAGATACTTCGCTAGAGCAGCCAACATGTTAATTCATATCCTCTACCCATGTGCAGCATCTAGGCAATTGCTCATGTGTTTCTACCTTGTACATTCGTTTTTACAAACTTAAGAATGTTCTTCTATTTTCTGGAAGAAACATGTTTAATCTCAGAAAACAACACATTACCTCAAATTTCCTTCAAATGAAAAGATTCATACCAACAATTATGAATCACACACCAACCAGCACGTATTGAACATCGTCCTTCAAATATCACAGAACTCATCCCTCAAAAAACACACACCAAGTGTTTGGTAGTACAGATAGCAAATTTCAAACAAATTGAAAGGTTGCAAATGGTACCAACTAAAAATTCAAAAGTAAATCATTGCTAGTTGTATAAGCAGTGACCTTCAAACTGAAAGATTGTACTTTGTATACACTAAAAATTCAGAAGGAAATCATTTCTATCACCTTTTGTCGTATTCCACTAAAAATTAATGGACCATTAAAAAAGCACACCTAGTACCATTTCAAATAATTAAATATATATAATTTCATAAGTGGATCAAAATTAGCATCAACTTCATTCACGTGAAAGAGCTGGTCACAGCCAAAAACAAACAGCAGTACAAAGTTTTATACACATGTTATGACATCTACTCAGCATCACATTTCAACAAATTTCAATTATGCTATCACAGAACAATCAGTACAAATGAACCGAATAATTTAGTCTCAATAACCGTTTAAAACATGAAATGCCAATTTTACGAAGAATCTCTGTTCAGATATTAAATACACAAGGAACAATAAATAAAAAACCTTCTACATTTACTAGTTCTCTGTCACTGGGACAGCTGGTTACAAGTAAGCCTATTTATGCTTATGCTGTAGGTTATATAAAGATGTCATAACGTTACTGGTTTTACATCCCATTAACTACTTTTATGGTTTTTTGAGACGTAAAAGATGTCGTAATCTAATCATGATCTCTCTGGGAAAATTAACGGCGAACACACTGCAGGCTGAAATTAACATTCTGTTGAAAATCTCAAACTGTTTGTGATAAAATATCTTATTTGCAACTAGTACTGAGACATCAGAAATGGCAAGTTGATACATGGCGAATACACGCTAACAATCTAAACGCACCCTGTCATGAGAGAGATCTCAATAATAATTTTGACCTTCCAGATAACTAGCATTTCATTCATAGATGAGTCTGGTTGATTCAATATACACACACGTTTTAATGGAATAGGTCCACAAACCTAAGCTAAAAATCCAATAGAACATGTACACTGCAAAAAAAGACTGGAACTTTGGCTATGAAAATAAGCCATTAACAAGCACCTACACATGCAATCTGCAGAACTGCTTCCCTTTTAAACAACTGAAGGGCCTTTTGGGGCCAACACCCACAACAAATTGCATGGCCCTTCAATGACACACCGAGAACTTACTGGAACTTCACTCGGTAAGCTCTTGCTTAACCTAATTCATTAACCCTCCAATTGTCATTTCAATCTGAGGAAATATCAATTCATTAACATCCTTTTCACTATGGATTGGAAGCCACTTATCTTCGGAATAACCACCTCTCCAATTCTCAATGAAACCTATAATACAAAGTGTTCGTTTTCTTGTGGACAGTTTGTGACTATCTTCTGTTTTAATCTGAATGGAGCACTGTTGTGGAGGAAAATTTCACTTGATGAACTGCTAGAAGTAAAACTTGTACTTTTTTTTTAAGCATAGTACAGGAAATCCTATTTGACAGTACCTCATGTTATAAAATTTAAAATATGATTTGCTTTCTGTGTCATGAAGATGTTGAGATTCAATATAGGAGAAAATCCATAACTATTACTTGGAGCTCTATATTTGAATGAAGATGATACAATTTGTGCGAAAGATGGCGGTGATGGTGATACAGTTCAGAACAGTGAACATACACTGATGAGCGATCACATTATGACCACTCCAACAAAGGAATATTCACTGTGCCTGCAATATTGGAATGTGGAGAGGTACACGTGATATGCTAGCAGCATGGTATACATAGTGCATGCCTACAGGCTCCCTGGTAGGCATCTCTCAGGCGCCAAAACTGGAAAAGCAGTTGATAGAGGTCAAATTGTAACAGTCCAGCTCCTTGGTACCACCACCTCTGAAACTGCACAGCTTGCTGCCTGCTCTCATGTTGCTGTTGTGTGCACAAATCGACAGTGCTCCAACGGTAGCCGAAAAATGCTGTCGTCGAGCTGTGTACCGACAAGGGCTTGTTGATGCCAGAGGCCAGCAAAGGGTGTCACATATTAGGAATGACTGCACGGTCACAGTTCGAGATATTGCCGAGAAGTACAGCAGCAATGTCCATGGGACTAAAGAGTTGAGGACCCAGCTGTTCCCTAATTATAACTGATAGCAGTACATAAGGTAGGCACAAAACCACCAACGCTGGACTGGGGATAAATAGAAAAGAGTCACCTGATCCAATGAATCGATTCCTGGTTGATTACATAGACAACCAACCGTGTGTATGCTGATTACCATCGGAGGCTGTTGCAAGTGGTTGCACTGTTGAGAGAAGACAGGCCAGTGGAGGAGGTGTGGTGGTCTGGGGTAGGTTTCGCATGGGGTATTCTGAAGCCCAATATTCCAGTACACCAATTTCTGAAAGCTGTGCAGTATCTACACATTATTGGGAACCAAGTTCATGTCAACAGTGCTCCCTGCTTGTGACAGTCTCTTCCAACAGGACAATGCACCATGCCCCTCTGTCAGTATTGTGAAAGACTGATTTGGGAATGAAAGTGAATTTACTTTAATGCCATGGCCCTTAAAATGATGCAGACATGAACCCAGTTAAATATTTTGTTTGACTTCAAGCAGGTTTGTGTCAAATCACCACCACGACCTCTGTTATGAGATAACCCAGGATGCATTCTGCCTCTTTGGTGAATCAATGTCTCACCAAGTGCATAGCTGCTAACTTTTCGAAATAAGAAATAGGAAGATTTTTTTAATTCTTGAATTTCATCACATATATTGCGCCACGGTCTAAGTGAAAAAAAGGACAGGATAAAAGGCATGCATACCTACAGTTACAATGTGATTTGATCATTAAATTTAAAATCTTAAACTAAAAAAAAAAACATTAAAAATGGTTACAAGAAAATGTAACCAATCACTAATTTATGACACAGTGCCGAACTTTGCGTGTGTTGTGCTACTATTCAGAAGATTGTGCCTTACTTCATATAAGTGACTGACCTTCTGCTTGTAAATTTTATGATTTAAAATTGCGCTGTGCTAATTGCCATTATCTTATATTGCTTCTTCAACTGTTTTGGTGAAAGACTCATCCTTTAAATTCTTATTTACCTATGCATTGTTTTAGCATTTTTATTCGGCTGATGATGACCCAGATTGGGGTCGAAACCGATACCGCTTCCGTTTATAATTAAATAAGAATGTAACACTACATTTATTTACTTGTACTGAATACGTTGAACTACGTTATTTGTTATTTCAACTTCACTGGAATAATAATACAGCCGAACTTCGATATCTTCAAACTCTACTCGAATTTTCAGTATCTCGAACTAACTTTGATTTTCCGGCGATTTGTCCTATACTTCAAGTGTATTTATTTCTCTATTCTCGAAATTCGGTTACATGAATTTCTCGATTTCTCGAAGCAAACATTTCCTCCCTTGAAGCAAAAAATACTATGTAACTCGAATTTTGTGCAACATTACCTGTGCAATACGGCATTTGCAGTTTGTGAGAAACAGTTAACAAGTAAAGAAAGAGTTCCAGTGAAGCTGGAAACTAACATGACGAGAACCAAAAAACTCAAACTTCTAGTGATCGAGAACTCTCAAAGCCTCGCCGTTTCTCGGGTGTAAATTACCGGTCACATTCAAAAGCAAGCCCAGATGTCGCGGATGACAAGCTCCATTTACTAAACTCGGCTTCGTGGTATTGATGAAAAGTTTCAACGTGAAGGGAGGAAAGGTTAACCGCAATAAACAGAAGACACTAACGGATTTTTTCCAAACGCGTTAACGGAGCTATGTTTCTTGTTTCACTACTGTATGTACTGTATGCCGTCTTCTAAACAGTTACTATAATAAGGGTTATAATTGAAGTGATGGCGTAAAAGAGTTTCTTTATATAATTTTAAGTACCGGTACTGTTAAAACATAATGTATACAAAAAAGCCCGTAGATATAGATAATTCAATTATGATCTAGACATGCTCATAAACGGTATTCACTATATCTCAAAATTTCGATAACTGGAAATAAAATTTATCTCCCGAGGTGATTCCCATTATAGTTTCCTTTATTAGACTAAAATGAACGGAAATTTAATTTTTTAGCTATCTCTGAACACTTGGAGGTAACGTTTGTTATGTTTTTGGCCATAACGTGAAGAGAAAATACCAGAAACTGTCACTGACATAACTCCCTGAAATACATTCAACTCATTAAAATTATAAAGTAAGACTAAACCAAAATGCAGTGATATACGCAAAACTACCACATACAAAACAGATCGGTATGTCTCATGCATTATTAACATACGGCTGTCACGGGGAAAAGCATAGAACCGCTAGAAAAAACACGTGGCATACAATTCCAACGAAATTACGCACAGAAACAATGTTAATAGTGCGCGAACCACACAATAAGAAACTCATTCTTTCGTCCCAATTAACTGAGTCGCTAGACGATTGCCGTCCCGAATCTCCAGCCGTAAAGCACACCTGCTGCTGTAGCGAGCAGGAAACACGATACACAAAGGCAATGGACGATACACTTGCAAAATAAAGTATCAAAAACTCTTGAAAATGACGTTGGGTAAATTACACAAGCACATAAGAATTTGTCCTTTATCCTAGGGAAAGAGTATTGACTGTACTGGAGGTTATATTGGTCAAAGATAGGAAGAATTAAAACTAAATCGGAAAATGAGTTAAAAAACGGAAAGTTTCCGGGTAAATCGGAAGGGTTGGCAGGTATGCAAGTGGTAGTAGTTTTGCAGCCTAGAGATAGTTCTACACCGTACTAAGTAAGTGGTCAGAACATAATGGCTCACCAATGTCATTCTAAAAGTGAAATATTGGCAAATATTATTCGGGTTATAATCTTCCTTGACACCTCAAGATGAAAGATTATCCTTATTCAACACATCCAAATGCGTACTTGGTACTTAAGGCTGTGAAGAACCACAAAGGAGTTTCTCAGTTAAATTTCTGTAGTGAATTTAAACGAGGGAGTCAATTTCGGCACTCAACTAATATACAGTTTAAAACAAAACATTTCAAGTTTGTCATGCAGAAATTCCCTAATATTGCAGAAAGGGGAAATAGTGGCTTAAGCTTGTGCCGTCCAGACTATTTTGAAATAATGTGCGTCCTTAAACGTACTCCTGAATGGGGAGGTATACTGAATGGAAATATACCAAGAGAGTTTCTCCTTAAACAAACAAAAAAAACTAGGGAGACACGTGAAATCTAATGAAAATGTGTAAATATTGCCCGAAAACTCTATGTAATCTACTGACCATGATATTCGTTTATAGGAAGGGGAGTTAGGGATTGGAATAACTTGCCAAAGGAGATGTTCAATAAATTTCCAATTTCTTTGCAATCATTTAAGAAAAGGTTAGGCAAATAACAGACAGGGAATCTGCCACCTGGGTGACTGCCCTAAATGCAAATCAGTAGTGACTAACTGATGATGACATTCAAAAAGGGAGAAATGCTGTACTTGTGTTGGAATAAACACAGATCTTCGATGGTGGCAACGCGTAGGTTTCAAAAAGGGTCCGGCAATGCCGAAGAAATCTCTCAGCCTAGTTTTATCAAGCGAAGACATGACTGATAGCATATTTTATGATCGTATATTTTATCACATTAAAAAAAAAAAGATTTCAATATTCTTACAGCTGTTATGCAATAATAATTATTCCCTTTGACAATCTACTTACCTAATCTCTCACTCCGGTTGTACAGCAACGTTATCTTTTAACCTGAATAACATTCCGATAAACATTGTTATGTAATACAACCATAGATTAATTATTGAAATTACTAATGTATTTCCATAAAACAAATGTCAACAAGTATAATCATATAAGACTGATTCAAACAAACAACAAAGTTTGAAATTCTTAATTTAGTTTGAAATGTCTAGTGCAATGGAGTTTAGCAGTAACAAGCAACCAAGACCAACTGCTTCCAATATACTTCTTGAATAACGATAAGTTTGTCAAAGTAGTTAACAACACATTGGAATCCTTGAGGTACTTCAGGAAACTGGACAGATAACCTGCATGCAGTGTGTAATTAGGAAGCATCTGGTACACAAGCCGGAGTAAAAATGAGTAAGAGAACAAGTTTTACAAAATCCCTCAAGTAGAATTCTGCAGAAAATTAAGCGATGGCCATGTAAGATTTATTGGCATAACCAGAGAGAGAAATTATGAGCAAAAAAAAATTCCTTCCTCCGTGTTAAAAACGGAAAATACGATAACGTGGACATGAAAAGTCTGGAGTAGTTTAACAGAAACAAAGACAGCAATGCTGTAAACGATGCTCTTTAAAGCATGTGAAATTGCACGAAGTTTTGGTATCGTGCGGGACGTTTTTAAAGCAAGTAGAATGTTTTATGCCCCAAAATGGACTAAGTCTGTGGAGTAGTTCATCACCGTGCCAGCAGCTTCGGTCAGATTATACCGATTAAGTGATCAAATTTCACTACTTTGTCACTAGGCTTCGGACATATAACTCTGTGCAATCCAGAATTCCACATGCCAATGTGCAACTCTGGTGCAGCGCACATTTTGTCATGTGATCAGTCGGCTATAGTAACGCAGGAGGCGGCTGATGCAAAACAGTTTTAATGTGCTATCACTTTTTACATAAATAAAGTATAGATATAAATAACAATTTTGTGTTAGATGTTCTTTTTTTCTGCTTTTAAATCATGCCAACCTAATCTATAATGTGTCCAATGTTCACCTATTATATGCTCCCCTATTTCTGAAGTTAAAAAACAAGGGGGAAAATGGGTCATTGTAGGCAAGTAACTACAATATACAGTACTGGTACTTGATTTTGGTCCATCCTAGTAAACATTCAGGATGTTTCTCGCATGGCCAATTCTACTTTACATGCTCTCAGATCTGGTCCTCTAATTTTCTTTTTAAATATGTGCCAGGCAGAGAGATCCAGAACATTATGTACTTCCCACTTTCTACACTACTCTCACCTTTATGTCAACAGTTTACTTACTACGAAGTCTTGTCTTTTTTCAGATAGTCTGCCATACTCGTTCTTTCACTCCAGTTGCAAATCATATTGCTTTTGTCCATTTACATGAATGAACCAGTTATATGGCCAACCTGTCGAAGGCAGGTACAACAGCTAGTTACGTATTGAATATTGTAAATGAAACCATTTTTTTTTACACCCGTTGGTAAATTTGTACAACAAAACTAATTATGATTCAGAAATTTAACATTAGAAAGTAACGCAATGTGTTATTTCACAACAGTACTCCGGCATCTGGAGCCATGAAAGCCTTTGTTGACAATACCTTCATTGTTTTGGAGAAGAAATTATTAAAAACGTGCAAAATGTTTAGAGGAAATATTTTTGCATGATATACGGACTTCAAGCAAGCATTACTTCCCTCTACGATTCCAGTCACAGTCAAATACAAAATAACCAATACTAGCAGTATAGGTTTGGGTTGTGTGAGGTATTGCACTTTTCTTTACCAGCAAAGGAAAAAAAAATCTCATACATATACAACACAGAGGATTTACTTGTACATGGTCAAGATTCTAACATTTCCTAGATTTCCATCTTGAGAATTATCAATGACCACTTGTAAATGTTTCTGATATTATTCAGATCGACTGTACTCATGAAGTTTATGGAGCATCAAAAGATATCAAAGATGATAGGGAGTGGACTAATCACAATGCACATTTTACTGTTGCATCAAAGAAAAATCTAGTAAGATTAAATGTCTTAGAAACTTGGATATAAATATTTCATTTGCACACTAACATCCTAGAAGCTTGTGAAAAATGTTAGGAAAAAAATGTTCTCAAACAAAATATTCTAGAATTTCAATGAAAATTATTTTTAACAATAGTCTTGAATATGCCCAACATTCCCACAACACTCCGTGAGACTTATCTGGAAAATACTATAAGCAACTAGGAAAATACTTATATAAACCAACACAGAAAACTAAAATAAGTCAATATTTTATAAATACAGTGCTGCAATCCTGAAACATATTTGCAGAGCAATATTCATGCTACCGTTTCAGATTTCCCAAGAATTTTAATAAAGCATGAGAATTTTGGGATAAGTGAAAATCTTGTTTGATTCTTTTTGTGATGGGATAAGATTTTTGTGACCTTTGCAGACAATTACAAAGCAACTTTATGGTCTTTGCAAGAGTCACAAATTCTGCAGACAAAATTGTTTTGATCTAAAAAGCAAATTTTGCTTTATCATTAGCACAAAAATGTAGCATCCCTAATTACTTATTTTTCATAATACACAATTTAATAATGGCATAAAACATTAAAAATAAATAACTTCAGGCTGGTCCTAATACATTTACAGGAAAGTTCACATACACAGAAATGGACGTTAAATCAGTTAATACAATGAAAAAAGCACAGACAACACACTTAAGTAGACCCCTTGATTGTTCCTAAACAGGAATACAGTATGGTCAGTTCAGTATTGTTCCGTGTAACTATTAGAAAGAGATTACATTTACACAAAATTGGCATTAAATAATTGCAGGAAATATTTTCCATTCAATACTACTGTAGATTCCATTGGAGATAACTCTAAACAGTTCATATTCAGTAAATCACGTGAGTAGCATATCACAACATGCATATCAAAAAAAGTTTTCATTCAAAACTATTGATCAATGTCAACATCATGTACAGAAATCACCATAGTGGCCCATAATACCAAACATTACTAAAAATGGTACACTTTAAAGCAATAATAATCACAGTACACGCATTCATCAAACGCAACAAGAATTTTGATGTCCAGAAGTGATGTTATATATATATATATTTTAACAAAGAAATTAAATTCATATACTACTTATCAACATTTAATATATTCCAGAAACCAAGAAGCAAACAACAGGCAATGCACCATAATCCTTCAAAATCATGGACCAGGGTACTTACCAACTCACGCACTGACAACACAACATAACATTGTTTTGTGAGGAGACAAGAGGGGGGGGAAAAAAACACCACCTGTGAAAAAAAATGTTGAGATTAATATAGCAATTAGCGTAAGTTTCAGAGAGTTGTAAATAAAATTCATAATAACAGTTATCAATGGATAATACTGAATATTACATACTAAGGCTCATATTCACCAACGCAAGTAAAAGCTTTTGTCTTGGTTTAAAGCTACATAAACTGAGATAGTTACGTTTGTATTCACCAACATCATCATCATCATCATCATCTTGGATAACAGGTATTATCTCAGTTTAAAAGTTTACCAGAGATTGATTGGCCAGTAAAATGGGAAATCTAAGATAATAGCCTTCCAAGATGGCAGCTCATAGACAGCTGGAATATCTAATTAAAAGAGAAAATCATAGACGAGTAATATAGTCAAGACTATGCAATCTATAAACGTCCTAGAATGAGCGACATATTTCGAGGACTACAACACTGCTTTTCAGACAGTTTTTAGGTTATCTAAAGCTTCAACACTGCCAGTGATATCCATGATCGAACATAATCTGGAATTACAAACACATACAGAGGCGGCCAAATTATTAGAATAAATCTTCCAGTTCCATACTGACATATTCCAGACCATAACCTTTGTTGGATGTATTATTAATATATAAGTAACAATGATAAGAACGTAAACGTTTCCACCTTTTCAATACTAAAATATATTCACAAAATTATAAATTACACGGTACTAGTTTCGACCCATCTAGGGGGTCATCATCAGCCGTATTAGAGAAGGAAGGTCCACCTAACAGGCCACATGTAATCTTAATGACATTGACCAAGCGCCGAGACATCCAAAAGGCAAATTCAGAACAGAAGAATAACGCACAATATCTAAACCCGTAGGGGAGAAAAATGTGGTTTAATATAATCCATCTGTTCCCCATATGTTTAAGTCGCCTGTCTCACTAAATTACACAGTACATACTGCAGAAATTAACACCAGAAATGCTCATGCAGAAGAAAAAGCTGACCTATTTCAATTGCTATGAATCATCAATGACACCTCATGATAAAGAAGGCCAGATATCCAAGAGACTTCCTTCCATTCAACATTATCTGGCATCAAATAACTGACGAACTAGCGCTGTCCTCTAGTGGAAGTAAAACACTTTTACATATAACTTACACATACACAGGGTGTAGTAGATATGTAGATAAAGTAGAATCAGTAATAAATTCATGTAATCTGTGTAAAAAACATGCTGTCAACCAAAAAGAGAACTTGGATGTTCTTACACGAGTCTGCTAGTGTCAATTTTCTTGTTTGGCAAGTAATAATTATGTAATAGAAATTATAATAACAAGATACAGTGTTCTTTAATAAATTCATACTTCTTTTGCTGTCTTTGTCCCTGCCCTTGTCATGATACAATCAGCTGTTAGGGTGGTTTAGAGGAATATAGCAGCCACATTGCATTAATATAGTCAATGTAGCAGCTTCGTAGAGATCTCCTTCAATACAGGCATAGGCTGGCTAGACAAGTTTATTATTATTATTATTATTATTAGAAAAGCGCACGAATGTGCATTACAAAGATTAAGTAATAATAATAATAACTTAAATGTTTCCACCTTTTCAATACAATATATTCACAAGATTACAAAATTATACGGTACTAGTTTCGACCCATCTAGGGGTCATCATCCTAGGATTTCGCCACAAATGATCTTTGCTCCAATACGGCTGATGATGACCCCTAGATGGGTCGAAACTAGTACCGTATAATTTTGTAATCTTGTGAATATATTGTATTGAAAAGGTGGAAACATTTAAGTTATTATTATTATTACTTATATATTGTTCAATACGGACCAAAAACATGAAATTCATAACCATCAATCACAAAGATTGACCGTTTTAGTCTTTGCTATAATCACATAGAGATTTGTCATTTTTACATCTAGTGATGTGATATATGTCGCAGAACTGATCACACAACGAGCACTCACATTTTTCATTTTTTACATATTTTATGGCGGTACCCATGCACTGCTAGTTTTATTATCACGTCTTAGCTTCTGGTTGGCGTTCGTTTAATTTCGATCCAATATGGCATCTGTGCTGTAGAACTCTAGCGGAATTTCTTCTCTCTTCTTCCGCCTCTCCACTAGGTGAGCTTCTACATTCTTTGTGGATGGTAGTTTTATCCTCAGTTCTTCAATAAGGAAGGGTTCCTGTTCGTATGTTAGGCGGGAACGCGTGTATTTTGAGATGCCCATTATGGTCTTTAGGAATTTTGCTTTAACTCCTTCTACGGTGGCCAGGTCTTTCTTTGTTAGTCTTCCACATATCAAGTGGATTCCATAGGCGAGTATTGGTAGGATCTATGTGTCGAATAGGTGCATAGATATTTGAATGAATTTACTATTTCCACTCTGCCATCTTCATAGTCTATGTTGTCGTTTGCTGCATTTTGTCCGCCTTGTCCAGTTTATTTTCAGACTTATTTCCTGCCCATTCAGCCAGCCAGCGTTGAGAAGGCGTGTTGGAGCTCTTCCTTCTTTGTTGACCCTAGGACCATGTCATCTGCATATATGTAGATCACTGCATCCCTTGCTCTTTCTCTGACTGCTGTTGTTACATCCGCGGTGGCAATATTGAATAGTATGGGACTGAGGGGGATCACCTTGCAGCGCTCCATTAGTTTGGGTGAATTCCTTTGTTTTGTGGGTCGCATCGTCTATGGTGACCTGGTTATGCCAGAATATTTCTTATTAGAACTGTAAGGGGTTTTTGATTTCCACTCATAGTCTGGAGTTTTGACAGTTTTTTCCTGCCTATTATGTCGAAGGCTTTTGTATAGTCCATGGAGACGGCATAAAATTTTCCTTTGTAAAGCCGTTGTGCTTCTTCTATGTCATTGAGTAGGTTTTGAATTGCATGCAAGGTTCCTCTTTCTCTTCTAAATCCAAATTGCTCCTCTGGCATTTTGGGGTCTACTTGACAGCTGGACATAATGGGGTGAAAGAGTGTGAAACACGTGTATGTCAAACAGAGGATCACAATGTTTTAAAGCTAGAGTAAAATTATGGAACCATTTGTAAATATTGTAAAAAACACAGTAGAAGTCCAATAGTTTGGCACGTTCGGGACCGGCCCGGTGCTGGACTACCGAAAATGCCGGACTATCGGGCGGTACCTCTTATTACGATATAGGTTAAGGCGTACAGCGAAAACAGCTGTAACACGACGTTTTGCAATAAAATGTTGATCAGCAGAATCATTAGTTTAACAACACACTCCTGTTTTCAAACGTGTTGTTTCTTATTGCCATTCCATAATAATGCCAGAGTTCATCGATGCTTTTATCTGTAAGTCTTCCTTTACCATTTAGAGTCTTTCCACCTACAACTTCTCTTTTCCTTTCGTCCGCTTCAATATTTGAGGGCATGTTCCCATCCGTTTTTGAACATGAACCACACATTCAATTTTTGAAATCAGTTTTTTTTAAATCATATGGTTGGCTTTCCAGTACTCAGTGTAGCACACAGCCTTCTAGACTGAATATTTCCAGAGATAAGAGATATATAAGTAAATCAATGCATAACGACTGTATCAGATACATTTACACTTTTAACTTTGAAATAATAAAAAATATACTTCCAATGGTTTCGACAAATAATGCATATAATTGTTCAGGAGAGATCATTAAGAGATAATAACAAATCCTGGAATGGTGCCGGACCATTGGGCGTTCCGGACTGTTGGATGCCGAACTAGTGGAATTCTACTGTAAAATAAAAATACAGAGTACCATAGTCTACAAACCCAGGACTATTTCACTGCACACGCGGCTTTCTTCACTGGTACTGTGCTTTAACATACCTTTCGTTACCTGTTGATGGTGAAGGCTGATACAAAAGAATTTCAAGTATTATGTCTAATAAGTCTGAATATTTTTGCCCATTTCACACTAACAAAACAAAATACACGAGCCATGAACCAATAGTACGAGAAATTAAATAAAGGCTAGCCCTGGACCAACAGTGCAAGTAATTAAATTATGGCTAGTCCTAGACCAACAATACAAATAATTATGACTATGTCGTAAAGTCCTGAAGCACGCTTGCAGACTTGTGGCGAAAAATGTAAATGCGGTGTAACCTACAAAGATTTTCTTGCACATCATCTTGCAGACCGCACCCACAAGTCCAAGTAACAATTCATTTCCCATACAGACTACCTAATTATACAAGAACCTTGTTTATCCAGATTAAGTGGGACTGGAACCGATAAGGGATGATCAAAAATCCAGAAAAATTAAAAAAATACAGTAACGTTATATAATCTCTTAACATAAGTTGTGCAGTAATAACCTTTTTTTAACTGTACAAAAAAACATAAGAACACTTTCCTTGCATGTAAGTGTTTTATATACTAAAATAATGTGCTTACATTTGTATAGCGTTTGCTCGCAACACAATCACGAAGACATTTTATTAACAACAGTTCTGCCGGCGTGGTTTCAGTCTGGGATTCTAAATAAGCCATCAGTTTGTCCAACTGCATTGTTGCCTCTCCTCGAGTCATTGTTCCTTCTGATGGAGCGCTGGTTTCATTTTCCAATTCACCATCAGTGAATTAGTAGTGTGTTGCATTCAGAAGAAACTAGGTTCGAATCCCACCTCGGCTGTCCTGGGAATGGTTTTCCACAGTTTCCCATTCTCAATTCCAGGCAAATGCCGGGATGGTACCTTTGATAGACCGTGGACGAATTACTTCCAATTCCTGTCCTTAACTATCCTTGGCGGAAAAGACGTTCAATAAGAGTCGACCCCGTAAAAGAAATACTGTACAAGAAAAAATATATTTTTGCCGAGCTGAGCGGCTCAAGACGGTTGAGGCGCTGGCCTTCTGACAGGTTCCATCCTGGCTCAGTCCGGTGGTATTTGAAAGTGCTCAAATACGTCAGTCTTGTGTCTGTAGATTTACTGGCACATAAAAAGAACTCCTCAGGGACAAAATTCTGGCACCTCGGCATCTCAAAAAACCGTAAAAGTAGTTAATGGGACGTAAAGCAAATAGCATTATTATTAAAAATATATATTTAATATTTTCGATCCGGATAAACCAGAGATCTGGATTAATGAGGGCCGGATAAACGAGATTCTTGTGTAATTTCAAACTGTATAACTTTTTCAACCATCCAAAGCGCATGATCTTAAACAGCTTAGCGCTATTCAACTACCTCGGTAAAGCATCAAGTCTGAGCGTGTTGACAGCCGCACGCCTATTTCCAACATATTTCCCAGAAGTAAGTCTGAGCAGGTTAAGTATCCCAGAAGCCTGCGTGTGTATGGGGCTCTTTAAGACATACACAAATATCAAAGCTTACTAACACTAATGTGCTGTAAAGGTGGTAGTTCCGTTGACACTCCACAGATGAAAAAGCATATAAAAACGACTTGAAATGATACCTGAAGTAACGTGGACAAGTGATCCTTCCTTAATACTTGCCAAGGACCCACCAGTCCTCCCCTACAAGCATCCTTATTTATGCAGATGAATTAAAACAGACTGTGTAAATGTGAGATTTTTGGCCATTTTGTGTTGCTATTGGTCAGCTTGGGTCAAAGACAAGTTTGAGCTCATATAGTGTTCTCAAAACGATGCCATCTCAATTGAAAACAAGAAAACCGCAGTTTTAGATTATCATGTCATTCACCCATAACCTTACTTTCTGCCACATTTTAACAGGACTTGATAGCCAATGGACACTTCAGTGAACTAATTTGTTTGAGTCTAAAATATAATTACGCAACATAGACATCTAAGTTGAATTACAACGTATTGCAACGTTTTTCACATGAGCTTGTGACAAATCACATTCAAACCACATATTGATGCTAATCCCATTAGGCCACATCATGAACATAATATTAGATCAAATTTAAGAGAAATTAGCATAAATTTGGAATGCTTTTCCAATCATTTCACATGTAAAATACGTGTACAGTATTTGTAATTATATGTACTCTGCATTAATTCCCAATATTTGTACATAAATTTTATACAGTCTTCGAATTTTAGCATCAAGTAAGATTTTAGACTATCACTATTGTCATGATTACACATGACAGCCTTGTTTAAGTTGAAATTCACCAGCATGTTCACTAGTGCAACTTATTTTTAATCAATTTGATATTTTGTTAATGATAAGACATTGTAATATTTTTTTTAATGTATTCATTCATGCAATATGTTTCACAATTTTCTAACCAGACGTCTGGTAGAATTTTGAGGTATTGATGTGCTAGTTGCTTCACGTCGCGCCGACACAGATTGGTTTTATGGCGACGATGGGACAGGAAAGGCCTAGGAATGGGAAGGAAGCAGCCGTGGCCTTAATTACGGTACAGCCCCAGCATTTGCCTGGTGAAAATGGGAAACCACGGAAAACCATCTTCAGGGCTGCCGACAGTGGGGTTCGAACCTACTGTCTTCCGAATACTGGATACTGGCCGCACTTAAGCGACTGCAGCTATCGAGCTCGGTGGTATTGATATGACTGATGATGCCCCACATAAGGTGGGAAACATGTCTCAACTATTTTAATTATGTTTAACTAACACGTTAACATCTTGTACTGTACTGAATAGGTTGAAGTCAAAATAAATTTCTTACATTTATTGACAAGGCCAGAATCTGCCCACACAGCTATGACATACTTACAGGACCTCCCTGGGTAGCAGGTTTCAGGTGGGGAGAAGCTAAGTTACTGAATAGTTTTTCCCCTTAAGTTTCCATCTCATCAAACTCCTCCTCCCTCCTTTACTTCATCGGCATCCTCCTATCCGATCTTACACTTATTTCTATAACATACTTGCCTATTATACTAATTTAACTTACCTGTTATAAAATCTTGGCGATAGGTCGTTTTGAACCGGCAATCTTCAAGTCCATGGTCCATTAGCTTCTCCACTTGACTAACAAGTTACTTGACAGTTTGATAAATATATACAGTACATTATCAGTAAGTCTTGCAGCAATAATAGCAATAAATGATATAGAGCACATCGATCAATTATCAATTGAGACAGCAATGAAACTGTTTCATCTAAAGATTACTCCAATTGCAACTTACGGTCTGGAACTAATATGGACCTTCTTGAAAAAGAAAGACCTAAAGGAATTAGAAAGGGTTAAAGCTACCTTCCTTAAACGAATCCTTTGTGTGTCTAAATACACGCCTTCGAGACTTGTTTACGAACTGACAAGAGAACTGTTTTTCATCGAAGACCTACGGTTTTCTATGCCCCTGCAATCGACGACAGAATACCAAGACTTCCTGCATAATTTGAAATTTAAAAAGACCGAAATATGGAGTGACTTCTACACAACCGACGCAATGACTACAACTGACTGGCAACAAAGTTGTTTTGAACTGAGACACGCGGTGACCCGTGCAGCGGTCCACGGATTTCACCACAAGGCTTGTGCTACTCTCCGCTTTCACGATCCGAATAGTGACTGTGTATGTCGATGGTGCAATAGACTCTGTGGCCGTTACCACGCTTTGGAGTGTCCAAAGAGAGCCTACTCTCTGAAAAGTCTCTGTAGTGAATAGTGCTATGTATTCTATTCTTTTATTTGACCATTGGTTGCAATAAAGATTTATATTATCAGTAAGTCATTCAGTAATTCATAGTTACCACCAAAGATGACTATTCGGTCTCTGAACTCTTGCCAACGTAACTTCCTAAAGAAAGAAACCCAAATCACGAGTTTCATTACCACAACACATTCCTCCTATAAAAGGAGACCACTTATCCACCTTTCCGTCATTCACTACAGTACGGTCCGTTAATTTGTCCATAACAGTATGCAATAATCAAGAGGAATTGCAAAAATGTACATTGATTCAATGTTCCTCACATTCTGAACCAGTATAGGGTAAGCCTGGAATACCGAACAGACAATTCATACTGCAACTGGTGTCTCACAAATATATGCTTACGACATTCTTATTGATGCCAAATTAATTAAGGAAACTATGAACCACCAAAGTGTGAATCAACCATGACCTTGGAGCACTCTAAACAAACCAGTGACAGTGTACAATGTGCATGCATCAAAGGATCAAGGCATTCCCAGTGAAAGACAACAAAAACAATCCTCCACTACACCTGGGGCCTGTTCCACGAACGAACTTCGCAACTTTTCACTTTGCACTTTTCAGTTCAGATTTTGTTCCATCACCACTTTTCAGATTTAACTTGCATAAGTGAAAAGCAAAAAGTTAGGAATCTTTTTCACTTTTCTAGCCTGTTATGTTCCTCTATTGATACAGAAATTCAAAGTGCAAAGAAATGAAGTGAAAAGTTTTCAGAAATCTTGCAAAGAGATGATTCCCTTTTCATCTGTTAATTAACAAGTATGTACACGAGTTTCTCGGCGTAGAATTTTGTTTAGTGATTCAAATGCGTTAAGACGTGAGCTTTTGTTAGCATCAAGTGAGGACAGTGATGAAGAATCCAATAAGAGAACGTGCAAAGAGATTAATTTTCATAACCTCACTTCGACGGACTTTTGTGAGTGATTTCGTATTACCCCAACACAGACCGACTAAATTCTTGAAATGATCGATCATTTATTGAAACATGTAACAAAAAGAAGTCAATTCCTTTCCAAAAAAGAACAAATTCTTATATGCTTACATTGGTTAGTAAATAGTGCCCAGCTGCACGGTGTAAAACCAATGCATGGGACAACAAAATCAATTATTTGCAGAACTGTTATCAAAGTTGTAGATGTTATAGTAAATGTAACATTTCCTAACAGTACGTTGGCATGATAATCCACATAATACAGTGAAGGGATTTCTAATGAAGGGTGAATTTCCTTCTGTGTGTGGATGTGTTGACGGGTCTTGTTAACACTGATGTGCGTCGTCATTTGAGAGGTTATCTTTAAAGTTTTCAAAAAGGATGTCACGTTTCTCCTTGGCAACTTACAGCACTGCCAGCTTCTTGTAATACTAACCTTTCTTTCCCATGATAAAAACTCAAACGGTACCACAATTATACCGTCAAGTTTGCCGCAAAAAGTAGAACGCATTAAAATCGTAGAGTATTAGGCCTATACAGTTTGCTCATAGAATAAACTCAATCGGATCACTCATTCGCAAAGACTTTTCACTTTGCGAAGAAATTGAAAAGTACAACCTAGATCATGGTGGAACAGAAAGACTTTGCACTTTGCAAGAATTGAAAAGTGAAAAGTTGCAAAGTAAGTTCGTGGAACAGGCCCCTGCTTTTCCAAGAGCAATTTACAAAGGACATTTTGTAGTAGGCCAATGAGTTTCCAGAGGAGTCGAGACAGGGACTGGGAAATGCTTCTTCATGACCGTTGAGGACAGGACAGCACATTCCCTGATCAGTACAATATGACTGACAGTAAATCACTCCACTGCATTCGTAGAAAAGTTACAGGCGCCCACACAAACACAATTGAATCCACTGGAAATTTCTCAAAGCATCTGTCCTAAAATTTAATACGAGGAAATGCCTGTGCACCAGCTACCTCAACATGTATGTTCAAATTGCTGGAGAGAACAAATGTAATAAATCTTTGGAAATAGTCTGCAACACCGACTGCAGCCATCATTCATCACTCCATTTAATATACCTTCCATGATCTTTGTACACAAGGAACAGTATTGTACGCGCACTTTTTGGTGACAGATTTTTATACTGGGTTAAGGAGTAAGGAGGGAGCACTGCCAGTTCTGGTAATACTGCCAACTGAATGGAAATGAAATCTGAATTGAATCGATAATATGATCCATCGATATGAATTTTCTAAACCTATATTATCTTACACCAACAATTGTGTCACACACACAATATATAATACTATATAACGTTTCTCGATGCGAAACGTGTTCCTAGCATGAATTCTATAGTTTGGCTTTGCTGTGTAAACAACAACAGTACGAGTAAGTAAAGTGTACGCCAGATGTCGCACAGCGATCATACGCGATTCTTAGTTTGTGTTTCAAAAGTTGCCAATACGAATCTCGAAGATAATCGAAGTCGACCGATTCAGCACTAGGGTGTCCATCTATCTCTAAAAGGTGCGTGTACAATACTTGCTTCGTGTTGACGTGATACTGTCATGGTGATGCTGTTTCAAGAGGAAATACAACTAGGCAAAAACAATACAATCTTCTCACCAGTTCTGTGCCAGTGGCGGCGATTGTTTTAAAAGGAAGTACAGTAAGTACAACTAGCCGAAACAACTGAACTGTCTGTCCAGAGCTGTGCCCTTAACCCGTTAGCTCTGTGCGTGTCCATATGATCAGGGCCTGCATTATTTCATTTAGATTGCTCTCAGTGCTTTGTATAGCACTGGAATTGATTGCTGACTGTGTAGATCAATTCAAGAAGCATGTGGCAACTGTGTGCGAGCATATTATTACGTGATACATATCAACTCATTGTTTCGGCGCACTTTCGTTTCGTGTCATTATCACAGCAGCAGAATCATGATGACGCGCTTCAAGTAAGTTTGATATTTCACATATATTTATGTTTAGATTACACAACTCATGCTTAACAAGTTTGGGAGTGATCTATGTTCACATTATGATGCAGTTATTTTACATTTAACAATAAATATTACTCCCGTAGGCACTTAAAACATTACGGTCATCTATTCTACATTTAAATAAATTCATCTTGTTAACATATATGCAGCTACAAAACCTTGTTTCCCTTTTTACAGGGACAGTACGCTCCAAGAAGTATTAGATATTCCTGAATCGAACGAACCAATTGGAGATGTTAACAGCATTTTCATTAAACCTCCGGAAGCGAATATTCACTCCGACGAAGATTCAGGAGATGAAGATGTTGGTGGTTTGGTTGATAACCTCACAGGTCGCCAGCTTTCAAGTAAGGCAGAAATTGTACTCGCTGGCAACGATCGTATAGGAGGTGCAGACGATGATCCCGTTTCAGCAGGTATTTTAGATCAGTCATCTAGCAAGAAAACTAAACATCAAAGAATAAATCCTGTGTAGAGTAAGGATGACAACCGAGATTCAATTGGCATATTCCCAGAAGCCGATTTTTCCACCTTATCAGGCAAATCTCCTACAGAGTGCTTTGAACTAATGTTTGACAACGAAGTGATGGAGTTCATGATTCAAGAATCAAGCAAGTTTGCCTTGTTTAAGAATTGTGACGACCCAAAAAATATCTAAGGAGGAATTAAAAGTATTTCTTGCTGTGCTAATTCTTTCCGGTTACAACAATGTGCCTAGCAAACGATCGTATTGCAAAGCAGCGGATGATGTACGTAATACACTTGTTGTAAGTGCTGTGAGAAGAGACCGCTTTCTGGAAATTTGTCGCTTCATTCATTGCGCGGATAATACTCAGCCTGATATGAATTATAAAATGTGGAAATTACGACCTCTTATAAACATGCTGAAGAAAAGATTCCTTGCGAATTTCCGGCCTGAAAAGGATTTAGATTTTGACGAATGCATGGTGGAATATTATGGTAGGCACAGCTGCAAGCAATTCATCCGCGGAAAGCCCATCCGCTTTGGTTATAAGGTCCGGGCTATCTCATAAATTTTGACATATATCAAGGAAAGAATACTTATGGTAATACTGAATATGAGCAACGATTTGGTAAGTGTGCTGCTCCAATAGTACTGATGCTGGAAGAACTACCTGATGATGTCACACCTACCCTTTCAACTATATTTCGATGATCTTTTTACTGGAATGGCACTTTTGGCTCATCTAAAACATTGCTGATATGGCGCTACAGGAACCATTCATGAGAATAGAATTCCCAAAGACTGCTCGATCACACCTTCAAATGAAATGAAGAGAGAGGCTCGTGGGACATACGACATGACAACGAACTCGGAGGGTATAAGTATTGTTCGGTGGGTTGATAACTCCGTGGTTACCATAGCATCAACATGCCATGGTGTTGAACCAGTTTCTAAGGTAACACGATACTCCCAGGCAGAGAAAAGGAAAGTGCGTATAAACCGGCCGGCTGTGTTTGGAGCTTACAACAGTGGAATGGGTGGAACAGATAGGATGGACCAGAATGTGTCGTACTACAGAGTAGGCATACGTGGAAAGAAATGCTGGTGGTCGCTATTCACACGGCTCCTGGATGTATCCATTCACAATTCATGGTTACTGCTAAGGAGGTCTGGATTTGATTTGTCACATCTAGAATTTCGTCGCCACATTGTGCAAACATATGTACAGTAAGTTCAAAATAACGCCACTAGGAAGAGGCCGCCCCATCACCTCAAGATACAGTATCCAGCAGAGTAGTGTCACTGACGATGTACGACTTGACGGTACGCCCTGCAATCGACGACGCTGTGCTGGAAAGGAATGCTCCAGTACTGTTCGCACCGAGTGCATAAAATGTAATGTTGGACACTGTGTTCCATGCTTTGTCCTATTTCATACAGTGTAAAGCATACAGTTCTTACATTTGTTCCTATTCGGTAATTTCTGTGAATTAGATAACTTGAATGTAATATATTACGAATATCTTGAGACTTTCATTGCTTTATTTATGTATGTACATGTTGTAATTAATGTATATTCTTCATAAATAATCATCTTTAGTTTATTTTAGTGTATTTTGTTCATAATTTAACAATATCAATACATAAAATCCATAAGTACTAAAGAAATGATATACAGACTGAAATGCTAACACATCCGCCTAGCGTGATCATATGAACACGCCACCTAACGACGAAGCCGTGAAAAGTATAAGCTTAATATTTTGTAGTTATGTTATACTATGGACCTGAAGTAATTTAGACGAATTTCAAAGAAAGTGGATGAAAAAAATCATTTCGGCGTTAAAGGGTTAATGGTAATAGTTTTAAGAGGAATTACAACTAGGCAAAAAGTTATTCCTCTGTCCAGTTCTGAGCTGATTGCATATGTAGTGTTGCTTGCCCATTCCTTAACGTGGTACACCCCTGGCGTATCTACCAGACGGAACAGAACCTTAACAGACCATCATTTATTCAATTTTAATGTTTATGGCATTCAAACTTTTGACCGAAAGTGTGCTTCCAGCAACAGTTGCTCAATTAGGAATGCTGTAGCACCTAACTGAACCTAACTCTACAACAAATGTTTTTTGGTGGATCACAACCTAAACTGTCACTATCGGCAGTAGAAATTCAGTATGTGCAGTGTTTCGAACCCTGGTGATCTGTATATGTCACCCACCTCCATACAGATGGGTGGTATGAAGGGTACAGATACCAGTGCGCTTCTGGCGGTCCTCTGTTGGCAGATGTGTGTATTGCGTATAAGAATTTTATATAGTATGATGCTTTTGAGAAACAGTATGATGCATAAAATTTCTTATACTTGTGTGTAGGTTTTATAATATCATAAGGGATTCGAAATGTTACAAATCTTATGTGGAATACCTTGTAGAGAAGAGATGTGTTCACTGTGACAGCCAAGGACCCACCTGCCATCCCCCAAAAGTCATTTACTTTTATAACTAAATATAATTTATTATAAATTATTCACTGCTCAAGCGCACTATACCATTTCCATTGGCTGAGATACTATCGGATATGAAGTCATTCCCAGCAATGAAATGAACTGCATTCCGTTACCAACCTGCGCATTAAAAAAAACAAACTAAATGCACTCTGTAACTAAACAATGTACAACACAGACTAATAGCTTTGTCAATAGCAGGCATGATAAATTACTTCAGTTTTTTGAATGCGCTGCTCTCACCGTAAGGAATGCTAGAGGTCTAACGGCTGCTTTGGCCGCCCCCTTTGCTTGATCCCAGTCCAATGGTTTTGTCACTAACCTAACCAATCCAGACCAATGGTTTTGTCACTCACTGGACCCAACCAATCCAGACCAATGGTTTTGTCACTATACCTCTAATATCTAAAGATGAAATCTGACAAGTAGGGCTGGAGGGAGGAGCATTGTATGTGCTATTTCATGATGTTGCCACATTCCAGCACTCCTTTCTCTTACCCCTTGATTCCAGCTCACTTGTTCCCTCGTTCATTCAGACCGCTGTGTTCTGTTGTAGACTACCTGCCCAGACTGTATATATATTATTATATATTGGTCTCATGTTCCGTTATCTTTAACAGGGACCGGGCTGATAAGCTCAGAGCGCTGGCCTTCTGATCCCAACTTAGCAGGTTCGATCCAGGCTCAGTCCGCTGGTATGTGAAAGTGCTACAAGATGTAAAATCAATACTATTTTTTAACAGGGGTGGTACCTATAGCCTGACAAATCCTTCAACATGCCCTTTGTCCTATACTTTGCACAAATTATTGGCATAAATATAGGACCAAATGTCATAAAGAAAGAAAAATTCCACCTGATCAATACTTATTTATTATCACATGTATGATAGAATTCACATGTATATTAGGACCGGTTTCGACCTCCTACAAG